>NC_058405.1:53990094-54168566 GCF_002201575.2 Neomonachus schauinslandi | reverse complement strand
ATATATATATATATATATATATATATATATATATATATATATATACCACATCTTCTTTATCCATTCATCTGTTGATGGACATCTTGGCTCTTTCCATAGTTTGGCTATTGTGGACATTGCTGCTATAAACATTGGGGTCCACATACCCCTTCGGATCACTACATTTGTATCTTTGGGGTAAATACCCAGTTCACTGGTAAATTCTACCAAACATTTAAGAGTTACACCCATTCTCTATAATCTCTTTCAGAGGATAGAAGCAAAGGGAATACTTTCTAACTCATTCTGTGAAGCTGGCATTACCCTAATACTAAAACCAGATAAAGACATTACAAAAAAGAAAACTACAGACCAATATCTCTCATGAACATAAATGCAAAAATCCTCAACAAAATATGAGCAAACCAAATCCAAAAAAGTATAAAAGAAATTATATGCCATGGCTAAGTGTTATTTTTTCATTGGTACACAATGCTGGCTCAATGTCCAAAAATCAATTAACATAAACCATATCAACAGACTTAAAAAAGTAAAATCATGTGATCACATCAATAGATGCATAAAAATCATTTGACAAAATCCAAATCCAATTTATGAAAAAAACCTCAGGAAAGTAAGAATACAGGGGAATTTTCTTAACTTGATAAAGACCAAACACAAAAAACCCTACAGCCAACATCATACTTCATGGTAAGAAACTCAAAAGATTTCCCACTAAGATCAGATACAAGGCCAAGATGTTCCTCTCACCATTCCTTTTCAACATCATACTGTAAGTCCTTGCTGAGGTAATAAGGCAAGAATAAGAAATAAAATGTATAAGATTGGGAGGGAAGATATAAAACTGTCTTCACAGATGACATGATCCTCTAGGTATAAAATCCAAAATAATTGGGGAAAAAACCTCCTGGAACCAATAATCAATTATAGCAAGTTGCAGGGTAATATAAAAAAGTCAATGCTTTCTTATATACTAGTAGTGAACAAGTGAATATGAAATTTAAAACACAATACCATTTATATTAGTACCCCCAAAAATGAAATACTTAGGTACAAATCTAACAAAATATATACAAGATCTATATAAGAAAAACTACAAAACTCAAATGAAGGTAACCAAAAAAGAGCTACATAAATGGAGAGATATTCCATGTTCACTGGTAGGAAGACTCAATATAACCAACATGTCAGTTCTTCCTAAGTTGATCTTTTTTTTTTAAGATTTATTTATTTATTTGACAGAGAGAGATACAGAGAGAGAGGGAGCACAAGCAGGGGGAATGGGAGAGGGAGAAGCAGGCTTCCCGCAGAACAGGGAGCCCGATGCGGGGCTTGATCCCAGGACCCTGGGATCATGACCCGAGCTGAAGGCAGATGTCTAACAACTGAGCCACCCAGGAGCCCCCTAAGTTGATCTTTAGATTCAATGCAATCCCAATCAAAATCCCAGCAAGTTATTTCATGGATATTGACAAACTGATTATAAAGTTTATAGAGAGGGGCAAAAGAGAAAGAACAAAGTAGGAGGACTGACACTATTTGACGTCAAGACATACTATCAAGTTGCAGTAATCAAGATAGTGTGGTACTAGTGAAATAATAAGTCAATGTAACAGAATAGAGAGCCTAGAAATAGACCCACATAAATATATCAACTGATCTTTGACAAAGGAGCAAAGGTAATACAATGGAGCAAAGATAGTCCCATCAACAAATGGTGCTGAAACAATTGGACATCTACATGCAAAACAATGAATCTAGACATAGACCTTATACCCATCACAAAAATTAATTCAAAGTGGATCATAGACCTAAACATAAAATGTAAAACTATAAACTCCTAACATAGGAGAGTTAACATAGGAGAAAATCCAGATGACCTTGGGTATGGTGTTATCATTTTAGATACAACACCACAGGCACAACCCTTAGAATAAATAATTGATAAGCTTGACTTCATTAAAATTAAAAACTTCTGTCCTATAAAAGACACTGTCACAAGAGAATGATGAGACAAGCCACACGCTAGGAGAAAATACTTGCAAAATATCCATCTGATAAAGGACTGTTATTCAAAATAAAGAACTCTTTATAAAACTCAACAACAAGAAAAGAAACAACTAGATTTTTAAAATGGGTCAAAGACCTTAACAGACACCTCACCAAAGAAGATAGACAGGTGGCAAATAGCATATGAAAAGGTGTTCCACATTATATGTCACTAGGGAAATGCAAATTAAACAACGAGATACCACTACACACTTATTAGGATGGCCAAAGTCAGGAACACTGACAACACCAAATGCTAATAAGGATGTGGAGCAACAGGAACCCTCATTCATTGTTGGTAGGAATGCAAAATGGTACAGCCCTTTCGGAAGACAGTTTGGTGGTTTCTTGTAAAACTAAACATACTTTTACCATACAATCCAGCAACTGTGCTCCTTGGTATTTATCTAAAGGAGTTAAAAAATTGATGTCCACACAAAAACACAGATATTTATAGCAGCTTTATCTATAATTGTCAAAGTTTGGACACAACCAAGATATCCTTCAGTAGGTGAGTGGCTACATAAACTGTGGTATATCCAAACAATGGAATATGATTTAGTGCTAAAAAGAGATTAGTTATCAAGCTATGGAAAGACATGGAGGAACCTTAAATGAATGTTACTAAGTGAAAGAAGGCAATCCGACAAGGCAACAATACTGCAGGATTCCAACTATAGGACATTCTGGAAAAGGTAAAACTACAGAGACAGTAAAAAGATCAGGTGTTGCCAGGGCTGCGGGGGCAGGGGAGAGATGCATAGGTAGAGAACAGAGGATTTTTAGGGCAGCAAAAAATACTCTGTATGATATTTAAAATGATGGATATATGTCATTATACATTTATCCAAGTCCATAGGTAGTATAACACCAAGAGTGAACCCTAAGGTAAACAATGGACTTTGGGCGATTATGACATGAAGGTACCATTCTGGTAAGTGAAGTTGATAATGAGGGAGGCTATGCATGTGTAGGGACAAGGAGTTTATGAGAAATCTCTGTACCTTCCTCTCAATTTTGTAGTAAATCTAAAACTTCTCTGAAAAAAATTAAAGTCTTTTTTTAAAAAGCACTCAAATGCATAGTTAACATTACAGGAGGGTCAATATCAGTAAACATTTTGGCTAAGGAAAGAGGAATCCTGCATATAAATATTGCTTTGGAACCTTTTAAAGTTCACATAGGTGATCACAATAAAAACCCTAAATTCCTATATCACCTAACATTGAACATGGTATCCATTGCTCATATAAAAATCATTAAAGTCTATATTAATGTTAGGAGATTTGGGACTATTTTTTTGGGGGGGGCAGGAGAAATCAGTAGATTCAGAAGAACTTGTAGCTTTGCAACTGTTTGATTTGTTGCTTATATTTCCAAAATTATAAATATTTTATTTTTCATTAAGCTAATGATTACTAAAGCTAATGGTCAGGAGCTAAAAATTATATGCCTGTCAAAAATTACCTATGCTATATTTGTTTATTTGAATTTATAATGTATTCCTAAGGAAAGGATTTTTTTCTTTTCTGATAAATTTGGCAGTGTGAGTAATGGGTTTTCTATATCACATTAGTTATCATATAACTTTCTCCTGAATGTAACTGAACTATGACCAGAACCAGGAAAAATAAATTGAAAAAGATGCTAAGAGCAGGATAGCTTTACTCAATACATAGCTAAGAATGGGATGCTCAAATTGCTTTTTCTCTTCTATAATTTTCCATTTGAATGATGGTTTTGGGATCTAAATCTTTAGAAAAATAAAAATAGTATATGATTTGGTAATGACAGAGCTTTTTACATAATCTAGTGAAGATAGACTTCAATGAAGTAATGAAACTTAAATCCCTTGATTAATGAAATGATGTATTCCAAAAGCAAAATCAGACCTCATATGGAAATAGTTTTAAAAGGCTTCTTACCCAGAAAGCTCTCTGGCATAACAATCATGTCAAAATTGGAATAAAACACATAAATTACACGTTTTCCAATATTGCTCAGTCCACATGGCACAAGGTAATTTAGAGACAGTGATAATACACTGACAATCTAAGATACATTTTCAAATATTTTTTGTCCAAAATGTTCAAGTCAAGACATATCGTCCACCCCATCTACTATTACTTATTACTCCCTGTGACATTATTTGACAGAGTAAGACAAATGTAATCTGTGTGCTTGTATTGAAGAAGCTTCATCAAGGTGTTCTTAAGGTGTTCTTAAGACGATGCCTCCTTGAGCCCACAGTGCTTCTTGGCAAAAAAAATAGCACGCCTGCAATCTGCATGAGTTGTTTTGTCTTCAGTGACTAATGTTAACTAACTCACGTGCAGTGATCCAGCCAGATGTCAGCACATCTACTTGTGAAAACTATGTGAAAATATCACATAGTTTTCTCTTCATCCGCCTTTTCCACAGAGACTGTAGAGCTATCCTCAAGTGTCTGTCATTCTTTAGAATGAGACCTCTTTGGGGACACTTCCATCCCTTAGGTGTAACATTAACTTTGCTGGGTTGTTAGATAATGTTGATATTATTTCAATTTGTGGTTCATAATGATTTATATAAAGCACTCACTTTTCCAGAAAGTTCCAGTCTTTTTCTAATATTTCAGTAATTTGGATTATTCATCTTCCAAGCCTTTCAGTCTCAATCTGTCAATATCATTTACTCCTGCATAGTTTTCTAATAACTAGTGTAACTCTCTCATTTTCTTACATTTCTTTCCATTAAAAATGCAGGAGAGGAAGAATGAAGGGGGGGAAATTGGAGGGGGAGATGAACCATGAGAGACGATGGACTCTGAAAAACAAACTGAGGGTTCTGGGCGGGGGGGAGGATGGGTTAGCCTGGTGATTGGTATTGGAGAGGGCGTGTTCTGCATGGAGCACTGGGTGTTGTACACAAACAATGAATCATGGAACACTACATCGAAAACTAATGATGTAATGTATGGTGATTAACATAACATAAAAAAAAAAAAGAAAAAAATGCCATGTCTTCATTCAGAGCTCACACTTTGATTTTAAATCAAAGTCTGAATATTTATAAATACCAAAACTTTAAAAAAATGCTTTTCTAGAAAATGAAATTATACTTTTAGTTTAGCTCTAATGAAAGTAAACATGCTTAACAAGCCACAAGAAATATGTTTTTGTCTTCTTCAATTACAAATACTTTGATTGAACAGTGCTTTTAAAGAGTTTTATATATTGAAAAATTAGGTAAATTGTTCTGTCCTTTAGAAAAGAAAGCTATAATAAGCTTTATGAAAATACAACTCAACAAATGAGACTGTATGGGAATAGAAAGAAAATCTGTATTAAAAATGGAAATTAAAAAAATGGAAATCAGAACATTTCTCTTAATAGAATATTGTACATTAATCATAAATTTAATGCATATTTAGGATAATTTGGGGAAATTTCACTTTGTTTTTATTGTTTCTATATGGGTTATACATAATTATGAAGTTTAACTATAATTTTAATGTAATTTTACCAATGCTACACTTTATATCTTTCCTAATTATATTTGTAGCAAAATCATTTTCAGGAAACCAGCTTTCTCAGTCTATTATATTACTTTTAACACCATTGAAAATAGCCTCTTTTTTAATCACTTTCAAATATTCTTCACTTTTTTCCCTTAGAATTACAATATTCCATTAGCTGATGGCACAGGGGTTTTGAGTGCTTTTCAGAGTTTTGGCATCAGAGGTATCCTTAACCATGCTTATTAGGCCTTTGAGAGTACTAATTTTCTCATACAAAGGGAGTTTTGAGCTTTCATTAGGATGTTTCCCAGATGCTTTAATTTTCAGATACAGTTTAGTACAATTATGGCTGCTTTAACCAGGGTTATTTGAAAAATAATCTACATAGAGAAATGGAAAAGCACCAAGTAGTTGATAAGCAGCCATAGTAACATGGTTTAATATCCCATATACCAAAGGGAAAATGTGTATTCTGTGATATTAACTATTGTAATTGCTAATATATCACAATTTCGGCAAATAAATTCGATATTCTCCCAAGTCCTTGAAATTATATGCATTCTTTGAATCGGAATTAAAATGTAGCACTATTTAAAATGGTGGGCACTAGAGAGGAGTGAATAAAAAATGAAAGGCCAAATATACCTTATTAAATACTGGAAAAAGTGTTTATTAATATGCATATTACCAAGAGTATGAATTCACTGAGTTAAGAGAAAATGTAATTGCAAAACATTATGAACAATATATTTTAACTACATTTTTTAAAAAGTGACTATGAGTTGTGTTTCAAGAAGCTAGGAATATTTAGCCCATGTCCAGCCCAACTACTGTTTCTCTGGGCTAAATATCCCCCATTCTTTTGTAACAACTCATATGATGTAAGTTCAAGTTCCTTCACTATCCTAGTCACATCTCTCTGGTTACACTCTACCTTGATATTGACCTATGAAAGGTGCAGACCAGAATTTGATACTTAAGGTATATAGTCTGATCAGCTGTTGGTAGAAGTCTATTTCATCCTATATTTGAGACTCCGTTTTATAATAATGCAACCTAAGTTTACAAGGGCAACTTGGGTTGTCATTGTTCCTGGCTTTTTCAGTGGGCGGAATTAGGAGATATCAGTATTTTTAGACAAAAAAAAATCATGAATTTATACTGTATTTCCAACTCAATGATTATATGTAGTTTTACTTAACATCTTCAATTTCATATGTGTATTTTTTCCCTCTGATGCTGAAAATCTTAGTTGTTAAATCACATTAATATGAATATTTATTGTTTCAAAATAAAAATGATGTTATTTTTAACAATAATATACTTTCAGATCAATCTTTTTAGGTAGAGTCTTTCCAATTTCTTTTTTATAGCTACATAGCTTTCCATTCTAATGGATATCCGTAACTTATTCTTTTTTTTTTACCCTCCCTGTCCCCATATAGCTTATTCAACTCTTAATGAACATTTGAGTTTTTTCTAATCTTTTGCTACTATAAATAGTACTGTAATGAATGTCTCCTTGTGAAAATGTCATTTTTTAAGATTTTATTTATTTTAGAGAGAGAGAGAGAGAGAATGTGAGTGGGGGAGGGGAGAGAGAGAATCTCAAGCAGACTCTCCACTGAGCATGGAGCCCAAAGCAGGACTCAATCCCAGGACCCTGACATCCCATAACCTGAGCCAAAATTGGGTACTCCACACTCAGCTGACTGAGCCACCCAGGTGTCCCTGTCATTTTTTTTTTTTTTAAGAGAGGGAGAGACAGAGGGGGGGAGGTTTTAGAGGGAGAGGGAGAGAGAGAATCTTAAGCAGACTCCACACCCAGCAAGGACCTTGAGGAGGGGCTGGATCGCACAACCCTGAGATCATGACCTGAACCGAAATCAAGATTCAGATGCTTAACTGACTGAGCCACCAAGGCGCCCCAAAAATGTCATTTTCTATTTTAGCCAGTGTATCTTTGGAATAGATTCCTAGAAGTAGAATTGCCAAGTTGAATTTTATATATAATTTACATATATATGGATATATATATATAATTTTGCTTGATATTACCAAATTTTTCTCTGTGATGTTGAACCATTTTGTATTCCCATCAACAACATATGAGACTGCTTGCTTCTCCAAAGTCTTGCCATCAGACTACATTGTCAAGCTTTTGGACTTTTGCCCACATGATAGGAGAGTGGACTTTTATATAAATGCATTTTAATTGACATTTCCCTAATAATTGAATTTGAGCAACTTTCATACGTTTAAAGGCCATAAGCATTTCTTTTTCTGTGAATTCTTTTTATGTTTTCCCTTTTAAAAAATTGAGTTGATGACTTTTTCTTCTCAATTTTTTGGGACTTATATTGCTCATATAAGCAATAAAAATCCTTTGTTGTTGTTTATTGTGGTAAAATATATATAACATAAAATTTATCATTTTAACTATTTTTATGAGTACAGTTCAGTAGCATTAAGTATATTCAAACTATTGTGCTGTTACCATCAACTCTCACTCCCAACCATATCCAGAACTTTTTCATCTTCTCAAACTGAAACTCTGTACTGATTAAACCATAACTCTCCATTCCTTCTCCCCCTGGTTCCTGGCAACTACCATTCTACGTCTCCATGAATTTGACTACCTTTGGAACCTCATGTAA
Source organism: Neomonachus schauinslandi (assembly GCF_002201575.2). Taxonomy (NCBI): domain Eukaryota; kingdom Metazoa; phylum Chordata; class Mammalia; order Carnivora; family Phocidae; genus Neomonachus; species Neomonachus schauinslandi. The sequence goes on along the minus strand of NC_058405.1, from coordinate 54,160,361 downwards.
GTGGAATTATATGCCATTTGTCCTTTTGTATCAGGCTGATTTCACTTGGCATAATCTCATATTTACCCACGTTGTAGCGTGTGTCAGGATTCCTTCCTTTTTAAGCTGAATAATATTTCATTGTATGTATACACCACACTTCGTTTGTCCATTTATCCCTCCACCGACATTTGAGTTTTTTCTACCTTTTTGCTATTATGAGTAATGCTGCTATGAACATTTATGTACAAATGTGTTTGAGTCCCTGCTTTTAATTCTTTTTGAGTATATACTTAGAAGTGGAACTGCCAGATCATATGGTAATTCCATGTTTAATTTTTTGAAAAACCACCATACCTTTTCCCCAGCAGCTGTACCATTTTATATTCCCACCAGCAATGCACAAGTTTTTCAATTTCTCAATATCTTCCAGTACTTATTTTATAATAGCCATCCTTATGAACATAAAGTGATATCTCATTTGGTTTTTATCTGCATTTCTCTAATGATTAGTGATGTAGAGCATCTTTTCATGTGCTTATTGACCATTTGTATACCTTCTTTGGAGAAATGTCTGTTCAAGTCCTTGTCCATTTTTTAACTGAGTTGTTTTTGCTGGTGGTGAGTTGTAGGAATTCTTTATATATTCTAGATTATTAATCCTTTATCAGATATATAATTCAAAAATATTTTCTCCCACTCCATGAGTTGACTTTTCACTCTGTCCTTCAATGTGCAGAAATTTTTAATTTTGATAAAATCCAATTTATTTTTTTCTTTTTGCTTGTGCTTTTGGTATCTTATCCACAAAATCTTTGCCAAGTTCAATGTCATGAAGCTTTTCCTCTACATTTTTTTTCTAAGAGTTTTATTGTATTGGTTCTTATATTTAGGTCTTCCAATCTTTGGAAGGTTGTCACTTTTTTTTATATAAAAATAAAACTTTAATTTGCCAAGGGAACATCATAGCGACCCTTCAAACCTTGTACCCAAGTTCTCCTAGGACCAGGCAAGCAGGGCCTCCCTCCCTTCTCTCTGGAAGTGGACAGTGCTCAGCTGGGAGAACAGTCACAAACCAGAGGCTGAGACCATGCTCAGAGATGAGCAGGGGGGGGTGGCCGGCTCCTTTCGTCCCTCACCAGCGATAGGCTGGCCTCGCTCTTCCCAGATGGTGAGGCCATCGCAGGAGCAGATCTGCTTGGGGTTCTGGAAGCAGCCAGCCTAGCATGCAATGATGTCACATGAAATGCGAAACTCCATTTCAACTTAGTTGTTGTATTTGATGAAAGGTAAGGGTCCAACTTCATTCTTTTGCATAGGAATATCCAGTTTCCAGCCCTATTTGTTGAAAAGATTCTCTTGTCCCCATTGCATGGTCTTCACACGCTTGTCAAAAATCATTTGACCATATATGTGAAGGTTTGATTCTGGGCTTTGTATTCTGTTTCATTTGTCAGCGTGTCTATCTTGATGCCAGAATAATCTTTTGTTTGTGATGCAAATAGCAAATATTTATTTCAGTTTGTCATTCTTTTTTTTACTTTGTTTATAGTACTTATTTTTCACCATGCAAAAGTTGTTTAATTTTATGTAGTTAAAGTTACGAATATTTTTCTTTATTGCTCCTGTATTTCATGTCAAAGGAAATGTTTCCCTAGCTTAACTTATAAAGGAACATGCCATGTTTTCTTCTAGTATATGAATAACACTGTAAGGTTTTCAGAGAAAAAGAGTTGACCCCTTTCAGCAGAAACATGATAATAAACCAAATTGATAAAGGACTATACGACGACTGCTGGCCAAGTTAGAATGTGATCATTTGTTTAATAGGAATGGTGACAACCTACTGCAGATGAGGATGATAATGATAATATGACTTCATATTCTGTATAAGGAACTATAGGAGGTCTTTGTACACAGTAAGTATAAGGAAAGAAGAAAAACTCAATTGTGAAGAGCTTTAACTTTGAAGTTATATAAGCCTGAGTTCTAATACATGTTTTACTAGATTAGTTCCAAACTATCACTGACTGGTGGTGTGACTGGGCAAATTTCTTACATCATTAAGTCTCAATTTTAAATCTGTGGAGTGGGAATAATACAAGGATTTACATCATGGACTTGCAGAGTTAAATAAGATAATATATATAAAGTTTTTAGAGATTAAAATTAAGTATTCAGTATATATTAACTACTGTTAATAAAATTAGTACTAATTATTTCATAAATTTCTCAATTTGTGAATAAAAGTACTGAAGCAATGACTAAATAGATAAAGTCATATAACTAGTAAGTGTCAGAATTGGGATTTAAACCTAACCTCTGATCTGTTTTTACTCCAAAGCTCCTATCCCTCCATTATATCAGTTGAAAGTCATTTTTACATAAATGTTGATTTTTAGAAAAGCCTACAATAGAGGGACATGGTTATTAAGGGAATTCTCTTCTGATTAGAAACCATGGCAATTACACAAGAAACTTAGTGTACAAAAGCATAATGCATGACGCCATGATCTTTGCCTCTTTTTCCACAGTCAAATAGGAAGTGATCAAAATTTTAGAGCTGAGAAGTCAGAGGAAGATAAGGACTGAAAAGGTGTGACCAGATCAAGTAATTAAGATCTTATGGTTGATTTCTGAGGCAGAAATTGCAGTGTGTAAGGTTAAGGAATGAATGTATTTGGCAGCAACAGGGCTGGCACGGTGGCTAAGATTAGACAAGCTTTCTGGGGCATAGCAGGAATTAGGAGAAGCCCCAGCGAGGAGGCAGAAGATGGGTGGTGTGGAACATTTACTGCCCATGACTCATAGTTCCATAAAGGGAAGAGAATGGCCAATCTAATTATTCTCCAGGCATGGAAAATTATGGGAAGAACATTTCTAGCTTATCTTTCATCCCAATAGATGAGTGACTTATTTTTTATTAATTTGGAAGGAGGCTTAGCCCCTGACTCTTTGCTTTAAGCCAGCCTACAAACCAAGTGCAGAGAGGTACATTCTAGGCTTCTATAATAGGACAAAGTTCCATTCAATAAAGCTATTTGCCCAAACATCTACAGACACATTTCCCAATTACCTTTATCAACAATGAGGTTAACATTTTGATTTCTATTTGTCCAAACATGAAAGGGGAAGAAAGGAGTGTAATAGGGGTCAACAATAGGCAGAACTTGAAGATGATAGGTGATTGGCTTCAGTAAGTTCTAGTAGTAGTGAAATAAGCAGAATCTACTTCTAGGTTGGGGCACTTGACACAGAGATTCAAAACTGGGAATCTAAAGGGTGATAGTTGCTTCCTTATGACTAGATTTAACCTAGAATCTAAGCACAAACTCACCCCTTAGGACTAGAATCCCTGGCTTCAGGTGTGAGGACTGGAGGAATGCCATGCATCAAAACAAGAACACAGATAAACAGAGATAACATATGTTGATTGCATTTTTGAGAAACAAGATAGTAAATGAAAAGCCAGAAATACAACAATAATTTATAAGGTAGCAAGAAGGGTTAAGAAGAGGATTTTCTAGGGTACCTGGATGGTCAGTCAGTTAAGCATCTGCCTTTGACTCAGGTCATGATCAAGTCCCACGTATGGCTCCCTGCTTAGTGGGGAGTCTGCTTCTCCCTCTGCTCCTCCCCCTGCCCACCCCCCACTCTCTCTCACTCTTTCTCTCTCTCACACACACATACATGTGTGCAACAGTAAATAAATAAAAAATCTTAAAAAAAAAAAGAAGAAGAGGATTTTCTAAGGTCTGGGAAATCTGACCATGCTTATAGATCTCTTGAAAAGGGCAACACTGAAGATACAAGACCGTGACTGTAATTCATGGAGTGGATCCCAGGAGGCCAGGTGGGAAGAGGCTCCAGGGCAGAGAAGAAGGGGGTAGCCTTGAGGAGAAAGATCACTTCTGAGAAAGAATGGAAAAAAAAAAGAAAAGGAAATTTGAGAAAGACTAAAAGAAAAGGAAATTTTTTTTCTTTAAGTCTTTATTTAAATTCCAGTTAGTTAACATATAGTGTAATATTAGTTTCAGGTGTAGAATATAGTGATTCAACACTTCCGTACACCTTGTGCTCATCAGGACAAGTGCCCTCCTTAATCCCCATCACCTCTTTCCCCATCCCCCCACTCACCTACCCTCTGGTAACCATCAGTTACTTCTCTATAGTTAAAGAGTCTGTTTCTTTGTTTGCCTCTCTCTTTTTCCCTTTGCTTGTTTTGTTTCTTAAATTCCATATGTGAGTGAATGCCATTTGCAATGATGTAGGTGGAGCTAGAGAGTATTATGTTAAATGAAATAAGTCAGTCAGAGAAGGAAAAGGAAATTCTAGAGAAGAAAGGAAATGCAAGGAGTTCTTGTTTAGATGAAAAGGAGGGATCAGAAGGTGACAGTGTAGAGTTAGCACGTTCTGGCAGATTTTTTTACCCCTTCCTCAAAGTAGTCAGAACTGTGTACTGTGGTCGTTCCTGCACACAACAGCTATGGTTTGAAATATCCAATGCTTTCCTTTCCTCTTCATCCAAATCCTGTCCATCATTCCAAAGATAGCTCATGCTCTTTATTCCTCTGAAAATTTGTGAAACATAGTGATACTTCATTATACTTACCCTTCCCCTGTTGCTCAAGTGATTCATCTGTTTCATGTCTTACTGGCACAACTGGGTGTGAGATAAAGGAGAGAAAGAACTATGTACTGCACATTATATTATGTTGCAGAGAGATGCAGTTAGTAGATGTACAACTGTTGAATAAGTGATCCAGAGTGTCTGAATAAATAGCTCAGAACTTTGGAATATTTAATTAAATCAAGTTACATGTTTGTGTGGTGCCCAAGCAAATGTCTAGTATTTCTTAGGTATCCAATAAATATTAGCATTCCACTTATAATCTGAGATATTGAATTTAGTTTTAAAATAAACCAACAAACCAAACTACTTCCCAGGTATGTTTTGAGTTCAGCCTTATCTTTTATAACTTATATATTTAGCACTATACTACCATATTGAGAATAGCTGTTTAGGGGCGCCTGGGTGGCTCAATCGGTTAAGCATCTGCCTTCAGCTCAGGTCATGATCTCAGGGTCCTGGGACTGAGTCCCACATCAGGCTCCCTGCTCGCAGGAAGCCTGCTTCTCCCTCTCCTCCCTGCTTGTGCTCTATCTATCTATCTCTCAAATAAGTAAATAAAATTTTTTAAAAAGAGAGAGAATAGCTATTTAAAATGATGACTCTGAGGTAAAAATCCATAATTATTAAGAAAGAAAAGTTAAAATGTGTTTGATATACTGAATTTATTTAATCCAATTTCCATCCCATCTTTTGCTGTGCCTCCTGATCCTAGACAACAGAACATAGTAGAATAAAAATAGCAAAACTGATTTTAGTAGGCTTACCATGGATTTACTCTAATCCTTATCACTTAGATCATTAATGCCAATCTCATTTTTTCATAGATTTATACACCATTTCATTCTCCTCAAACGTGCTAACTCTACACTGTCACCTTCTGATCCCTCCTTTTCATCTAAACAAGAACTCCTTGCATTTCCTTTCTTCTCTAGAATTTCCTTTTCCTTCTCTGACTGACTTATTTCATTTAACATAATACTCTCTAGCTCCACCTACATCATTGCAAATGGCATTCACTCACATATGGAATTTAAGAAACAAAACAAGCAAAGGGAAAAAGAGAGAGGCAAATCAAAAGAGAGGGTAAAAGGGGTAATATCTGAATTAGATATACTGAGAATCAGAGGCTGGGTGGGTGGGGTGAAAGGGCTGTTTGGTGCAAGGAGAGTAGAGAAACATATCCCTGAGAGTCTACACCATTGGTTCATTTGCTAGTTGTAGCTCCTCTAGGCTGTTTTGGACATGAAATCATAACTGTGCCATGCTTCTTTATATAATGTTCTATGACTATTATTCCATCATTAAAATTTTCAAAACATGAAGTCTGTAAGAATCAGTGTTGTCTGTAATCATTAATGTAATTCCCTCTTCCTCAGGCAATCCTCAGCTGACCTACCCATTTGCCTAAGTTAAACTGGAAACTACTATCTTTGGAACAAGCCAAGGCCTTCATGCAACCTAGAGTTTTTTCTTTCTTAAGTCTTAAAATATACTAAATAAATATGAAGAGGTAGTAATTTAAATTTTCAAATTTATCTCTTAGAGCCCCAAACTGAGTTCAGATGTTTTTATTGTTTATAGCTCTAAAAGTAGCTAATGAGTTGATACCATTTTATCATGCCTCTTGAAAGTAAAAAGAAATAGCCTGGAAAATTTTATTTTGACACATGCTTGAATAAAATCTGCCAGAACATATCCTATATCCCCTACACCTACAGCAGGTCAGATATAACACCATGCTGACTGACAGAAAGTCCTGGACAGTTGCATGAGTTGGAAGGGGTCTCAGGAGTTAATTGAATTTAGGCCTACTCCCCAACCCCTGCCTCCACCCAAATCCCCGGCTCTTCATACAAAGCAGCTAGATGGGTGGTCTGGCCCATGCTGCCACACCTTTTGGCCCATACTTCCCACCATACCTAACATTTCAACAGATTCATTTATTTAACAAAAATACTTACGAGCAGCCACTCTATGCAAGCTAGTAGGGTATACTGTAGAAAAACATGTGGTTTCTGAAGTTACGGAGCTTATAATCGAGCAGGGAAGGCAGATGTTAAATAACTACAAGGTTAATTATTGAATTGTAAAGACGGCAAGTGCTCTGAAGAAGTAATACAGGGAACCCCTAAGAGAATGAGTTAGTTTGGGGACTCAAGGAAGTCTTGAGTTGTCCAACTAAGGAATGCTACACATGTAGAAATTCATTGCCCTATAGAGATTCTAGAACGTAAAGAACAAGCAAATTATCATCAACAAACACTTCTTTTGCATTTATGATGTCTCATACACTCTCATAAGCACTTTATAAACATTAACTCTATAACTTCCCTATGAAGTAAATGCTATTAATATAATCATTCTCATTTTGTGAATGGTCACACAGTGACCATTTGTGTGGTCACACAGTGACATAATGGCTTAGCCAGGATTTGGACCCGGGTGCTCTCAACAACCATGTTCTGATGCTTCTGTTACACAGTCCATATAAAGCATAAGGGAAGAAGCAAGCATATCAAGGTATAAAATATGCTGTGATTGGCACAAGTACATTTATCTTCTGCATCCAATAGAAAATTCAATCAAATCAAGGATTACTAAAATCCACCAGAAATCAAAGTGGAGCTGGATAATATTTTTATGTATGATTTATATATATGTATATATATATATATATTTAAGGATTTTATTTATTTATCTGACAGAGAGAGAGACAGCTAGAGAGGGAACACAGGCAGGGGGAGTGGGAGAGGGAGAAACAGGCTTCCCGCCGAGCAGGGAACCTGATGCGGGGCTCGATCCCAGGACCCCGGGATCATGACCTGAGCCGAAGGCAGACGCTTAACGACTGAGTCACCCAGGAGCCCCTGATTTATATTTTTTTCTCACCTAATTTTTCCCCTTACCCTTTTCCATATTCAAGCCAATATCCAGCTCTGTGCTCTTCTGCCTCAGGTGTAGAAAGTAAAGTAGCCCCTATCCTTTCTGGCTTTTCTTTCTAAAAATAAAACTAAGCCCATAGAGGAATTTACATTATTTATAGAGGATTCATTGGGGAGAAAATGTTTGCAGGAGCAAAATTTGAAAAAAGTAGAAGGAAGAAAAGGGCTTTCTCCAGAGAGGGAGTCAGATGCAGCCTTCTGGAAACTTCTAGGGAGGCAGAAGAGCCTAGTGCAGAGCAGCTCTGTCAAGGAAGGAGAGCATGGAAGCATGAGAGGGCACTAGACTGGAAGGGACAAAGCATGTGGATGAGAAAATGAGTATGAATCCTGTCAGATACAGTCAAGAAACCACTGTCTTCATCCATGTTCTGGTGGGTATGTCCTCCCTACATCATCTCAGAGAGATCCTATAGCATTTCTGGATAATTTCAACCATAGCTATAGTCTCATCATTAGGTAAGTATAAGTCTAGCTTTAATTTCCTATTTTGACTAAAGCTTCTCTTCTCCTGTCAACTGAGGACTGACTCCAGCCTTTGATTGGGTCCCAGAAGTGGACGTGCAGGCTGTTTCTACTGCTGTCTTCTAAACTCCAACTGCCAACACTGCCACCTCTCCTCCCCACCCCAATGTGGAGGAGGAGGGCTGAGTAGAAAGAGCAAAGACCTATTTACTCAGAGGTTGCTGTTTGTAGTTCTTTCAAATGTAGACTCTCCCCCTTAGGTTATATTTGCAGATTATTTAAATACCACCCACACCCCCCACACCCCCATTCAAGGAACTCTAGCCTGCACCATTCTTTAGTGGATACCTTCCAAATGACCTCTTACCATCCCCTGCAGCTGCCACCCTCTAGTGGTGCACCCACAGCCTCTCTCTGCTGGGGTCCTGTCACTTGAGCTGGCTCAACCCTGGCTCCCCTGTAGAGTTCACTTGGAGATGTACAAAATCCCAGAACAATGACATATTTGGGGCAGGGGAGGCTTCCAAGGGAGGCAGGGGTTAAGTTTTTCTCCAAGCAGGAATGATAGGAAGTCTAGAGTCAGAAATTAAGTTGAGTTATAGAAAATAAATGGATATTTATTTCTGTGTTTATGGCTTGAGAGTCACACCTGCTAAAATGATAAGTCCCTTATATGAATGCTGCCTCTGGAATTGTGTAACATATGGCCCTAATCATCTATTAATGTATGCCAGGCCATTGTCCATTACAATAAATTTCCTTGGACTTTCTTGAGAGTTGCAGAAAAGGATAAGTCAATTGCCATTGTCCTATAGGAGGCTGAATGTACAATTTACTTTCTAACTCATCTGTAACCATGGAAGTTATGGTATCCAATGAAGAGTACCTTCTGGTTTCTCATTCAAGGGCTTAAAACCAGTCTTTTTTTTTTTTTTTAATTATTCATTCAATAAACATTTATACTTCTCCTACTGAACACAGGGGCTATGAGGATTCAAAGAAGACTACATGGTTTAACAAGTTGGAGAGGATGTAAGACATGTCACAGGTACTGAAACTGAAGCAAAAATATGAGGAATGGCACAGGAGAGGCAGGAACAGAAAGCACAGCGGTTTCCAACCAAAATCTATGTCAACTTCAAAAAAACATGTGGGCCCCTCATAACAAGAACAAAAAAACAGTCTTCTTTAGTAGAGCAATATGGAGAAAGAGATTTCTTTCCCTCCTCTCCTCCCACTGGCCTCCCTCTTTCTTCTTTTGTCAATTGATCAGTAGTAGCTCAAAATCCTCAAGTCATTGCTAATCACTAATTGTCACAAAATTGGCTTCTGTCCACCATCGACTTTCTAGATTTTATCTTGTCCTTATTGTGGCAGCAGGGGACCATCATGTTTTGACAATTTTCTGTTCCACTGATCTTCTCTGATAATTTTCAAGTTGGTTAGCAAGAAAGTCTTGTACTCCGTGTTAGGGAGGAAAAACTGTTAGCTGGGCATTTTTACCCAATATTAACAGTTTTAAAAGAGCAAAATTTAATACTTAAAAGTATATGATGCTGTTGTGTCACTAGATTCCTCTTTATCTCTAAAGAGCTCTTAAATGCTGCTGGGTCAACTTTGACATGTTTAGTTAATGGGAAAGAGAGAACAAAGAAAATAAACCTACGTAATGAGTCTGCAAATTAAAAAGAAGGCAGCATGGTTGGGAGTCTCTCAAGAATCACACATCTATGTGTTCTGCCTCTCACTCTGGCTTTCTGACTTGTCAAATCTTTTTGATTTTTCAATTACACATCTCTGAATCCTTAGAAAGGTAACAAAACCTAAACCTAGCAAATCTGTTAAAAGTCTCAAAAAAGAAACAAAAAGCAAGGAAGGTGGAACAGAAACAGAGATGGCTGTTCTCAGGTCCCAGCACATATGTTTTGGGAGGATGACATAGTTTTGCAACAATTTCAGTCAATATTTCATACTACTCTTCTCAGGCTCATCCCTCATTTGGTTATGAGTTCCTTTATAATTGTCCTCCAAGTTCCCTATAGATCTATAAATGCCTATTCAGTGAAAATAGCAGATTAAAAACTCTCATTCTTTAAATATGTTCAAAAACACATTTTACAAACTAGTTATGTATTTCAGATCTGCTAATTTTTCCTGATAAAATAAATGTTAAACATGCAGATTTTAAGCCATCATCATTTCCATTGATTACCGACAGAAATATTAGGGATCCAATAGTGTAGAATAAAATTAAATAAAACAACTTCAAATGGATGGAGGAGGGCATTTTGTCCAAATATGAATCATTTTATTTTAGTGAAACCTATTACACACATATATTTATTAGCCATTCACATATCCCCTAGATACTTATGTGCCAGACAAAGCATAGTGATGGGCTGAGAAATATCCCATGCTATTGTACTAGATAGTAATTAACATCTAAAATCCTGGCAACAGTGCACTGAGTGGGCAGTAAATTGGGTTAGATGTGATAGCTAGCAACATCACCCACAGGGCAGCACATTTGAGTGGGAGTCATGTTTCTACATTCCATTCAAGGCAACCCTCTCCTCACAGAAAATTACATCTCTTGACTCCTTAATTTCTCCAGCATTAAAGACTGGGAGAAATGCTCAGAAAGAGAGTACTGGTGAAAATTCTCAAGATCTTGTTTTTTTTGTGTTTTTGTTTTTGTTTTTAACCAGAGCTTTCCATGTCATACCATTTTATAATTAATGCATTACCTAAGTAGTTCTTAAACCCATTTGGGACATCCCTTGCCTTGAAACCTTTAAAATATCTGAAGATGCTAGTTACCTCCCTAAGGTAATGGAAGTAGGGTAGAGATACTCTATATCACTGTCTGCTAACTTTTTGTAAATGTCTATACTTGAATTTATTAATTTTCAATAGTTAAACCTGAAGCCAGGAATTTTGACCTAAATTTGGGGATAAAAGCAAAATAGGAACTTCTTAGCTGAGCATAAGAAAACTGGAGAGTTCTCAATTCTGGCTGCATATTAGAATTACCTGAGAGATTTAAAAAAAAAATAACTGAATCCTTGGCCCCACTCCAAACCAATTAAATCAAACTTGTTTAGGAAGCTTGGGAATCAGCATTTTACAAAGTTACCCAATGTTTCTGATGTGTAGCTAGAGTTGTGACCCATTGGAAAAGGTAAACCAACAATGGCTGAGATGGGGATGTGTCTTATGGCTGTGGAAGACTCTGGGGAACAGAGTCTTTTGTCCTAAGACAAAAGTTCTGCTTAGATAATAATGGAATTGCCTCAGGAGCAGTTCTATATAAAGGGAATAGTGGGGAGAACCAAAGAGAGCTTGATTGAATGAAGTACATAGGTTTCTAAGACCACTAAGAAAGAAGGACTTGGTCTGGGATGGGACTGAATTTGAATGAAAAGATAATCATGTCCAGAGATTCTCTTAATCTGAGACACATCCTGCTCTGACTTTGTAATCACCAATCTGCAGAATAGTCAACAAACCCTACATTAACAGAGCCTTTGCGACTCAAAAAATTGCTATTTATGTCTTATTCTTGAGGAGAGGTAGGAGAAAAAGTTGCATCAAAAGAACAACTATTTATTAAGCATGTGGCCTTTGTGAGATACTATGAAAGATGCAAATAAATATAAGACATGGTCCTTGCCTCCAATGAGCATGTTTTCAGTGAGCTGGAAAGATCATTGTAATAATAATACTCATTACTAATCATTGTAAAATTTCACTTTTTTTTGTTTGCAAATTTTCACTTTTAAATCATTCTTCTTTATGCCTTTCTTCTTCACCACAACTTAAGAGCTATTTAAAAACAGTCTGTAACTAGTTGTCATGTAGTGACTCAGACCGTAAGTACCATGGTTTTAGAGAAGGAAGACAGTGCTATGGACAGGGCTAACCTAGGAGAAGGCTTCATAGGAGCTTAGACCCAGGCTGGGTTTGATGGCTGAACTGGCTGTGCATAAGTGAAAAGAGGGAGTTCACGGTTCTCGGGATGTCTTCCCTGGTGTCACTGTTGCGTGTTGGGGAAGTCAGAGACAGGAATGTTTTGCCGATGCTCAGGAGGCCCCACTGCCTCCATGGTGTGCACCAGCCTTGCCAGGATAGGCAATACCTCATGTGAGCATACTTCCACAAAAGGCTGGATAACCAAGCTTCTGTCTACACAGCCACACCATTCACAGTGTGCTCTGTGATCCACACCTGCCCATCACCGTAAAAACCTGGAAGTCTTTAGCAAGTCAAAGCAATTGACAGTTTAACTAAAGGAACAGCACCAAGTCTGAAAACATAGTCAGATATAAAATAAATGGTTTATGGTTATTACATCACAATATCTGACAAAATAATATTTGTTCCTAGACTTTATGGCTATCCTGTGTGCACGTAAGTTCAGTAAAAGCTAACGATCTGGGAGAGGTTAGTTGCCATCCAGAATGGGATGAATGAAAAGAATCTGAGTCTAAGGACTAAAAGACAGAAGAGGGGCCCACAGGGAGGCAGGGTGCCAAGAGGAAGGGGTGCACTCAAAAGGCTGTGGGGAGACAGCCAACAAATGCTGTCTGCTCCATAGTTTTCCTGAGGACTTAACTTTGTAGAGTCCTGGAGTTTCCCTAGAGCTGCAGGAATATTGCGTACATTGGTATGGCCTAGGGGGCTACCCTTTGAATTAGAATCACTGAGAGGAGACCCAGGAACGTACAACTTTTAAAAGTACCACCAATGGTGCTGATGTTCAGGCACATACTGTTCCAGACAGTCCTCTGAAAAAAGGCCTAGAATGGATCACTGGAGGCTTACCCACCTGTAGTTTGATCTTAGGCACCACTGAAGCTACAGAGTAAGTAATTCCAAGGTTCTAGACAGTGATCATCAAACTCCAACGTGCTTAAGAATTAACCCATTAAGTGAAAGCGTCTGGGTGCCAGACCAGAGGTTTAAGATTCAGCATGTCGGGGCGCCTGGGTGGCTCAGTTGGTTAAGCGACTGCCTTCAGCTCGGGTCATGATCCTGGAGTCCCGGGATCAAGTCCCGCATCGGGCTCCCTGCTCAGCGGGGAGTCTGCTTCTCCCTCTGACCCTCCCCCCTCTCATGTGCTTTCTCTCATTCTCTCTCTCTCAAATAAATAAATAAAAAATCTTTAAAAAAAAAAAAAAGATTCAGCATGTCTTAGGACTAGGCTGAGAACTTGTGTCTTTCACCAGCTCCCCAGATGATGCTGATACAGGTGGTCTGAGGACCACAATTCGAGAAACACTGTGTTGGCATGTTGCCAGGGAATGGCTCACAAGCCATCTGGTGCACAAATGAGTGTACACTGGCTGGGAGAGAAGCCAGATGACCCAGCACGCTGAGTCCCCCCGGGAAAGTGTCGGGGGCAACACATCCAACCCCTTCTTCTCTGTGTGGGTAACATAAAATGAGCATGTGTACATACCTCTGAGCCTCCTCACTGGGAAAAATGTTCCTCTTTTCATCCTTTTCTTTGTAAAGAAGGTAATACGCTAGCCTCTGAGGTAAATCAGACTGAGGATGGATGGGAGAATTGTCAGCTGAGCAGAGGAGAAGGATTATTTCACAAACCTGTGGAAGTTCTTCTCAATTTTTATTTGATTATGCTTCCATGTAAGGTAATTTAACTTTCCTTCTAGAAAGTTTTTTTTTTTTAAATCAAAGTAGATCTCTGTGAAGACAATTATTTTTATTGAATATTTCTTTTAATACCAATAGGAAAATGACTTAGGATGTATTAGTAAAGAAACAAACACAGCCATTTAAAAAACTCTTGCAATCTTCATGACAGATAACAAAGGACTTTTTAAATTTCTGTCTTATTTGTGTTGTGTGTGTGTGTTCAACGTGCACACCAATCCCATGATCATCTGCAAAACCTCCAACAAAGAGAACATTAAAGCCCAGTAGATGGCACTGTTCGCTACTTTTTTACAAGTTAATTCAGTAAGGAAACATTCCCCTCACCCCAAACCTGTTTGTTTTTACAATAATATAAATCCAACCTCCATTTTTAAAGAGCATTACTTACAAGGAGCCCAACCATTGTCCTTTTCCAGACTCACATTGAGTAACTCTGTCACAATTTATTAAACAGAACAGTACTTAAGGATTATTAATCTTGTCTGAGAGTAGAAAGCATTTAACTTGCTCCTTTTCTTTCAGTGCTGCTAAGACAGCTGTATTTCTCCCCCGCTAGTCCCCATATACATTACAGATGCTCTCTCTTCAAAAAAGATGTAGGTTAAAAATCAATTTCAGGCCAGGACTGCACCTGTGTTTAAATGACATTTTGTTTGTATTAGGATTGTACCTAGCTGTCCTCTCAAAACTTTTTTCCTCCAAACATTATGATACATTTATGAATAAATACTTTATTGTATTTAAAAAAAATTTTTTTATTCTTATGTTAATCCCCATACATTACATCATTAGTTTTAGATGAAGTGTTCCATGATTCATTGTGCATAACACCCAGTGCTCCATGCAGAATGTGCCCTCCTCAATACCCACCACCAGGCTAACCCATCCTCCCACCCCCCTCCCCTCTAGAACCCTGTTTGTTTTTCAGAGTCCATCGTCTCTCATGGTTCATCTACCCCTCCGATTTCCCCTGCTTCATTCTTCCCCTCCCGCTACCTTCTTCTTCTTCTTTTTTTTTTCTTAACATATATTGCATTATTTGTTTCAGAGGTACAGATCTGAGATTCAACAGTCTTGCACAATTCACAGCGCTTACCAGAGCACATACCCTCCCCAGTGTCTATCACCCAGTCACCCCATCCTTCCCACCCCACCCCCCACTCCAGCAACCCTCAGTTTGTTTCCTGCAATTAAGAATTCCTCATATCAGTGAGATCATATGATACATGTCTTTCTCTGTTTGACTTATTTCACTCAACATAATACCCTCCAGTTCCATCCACGTCGTTGCAAATGGCAAGATCTCATTCCTTTTGATGGCTGCATAACATTCCATTGTGTATATATACCACATCTTCTTTATCCATTCATCTGTCGATGGACATCTTGCCTCTTTCCACAGTTTGGCTATTGTGGACATTGCTGCTATAAACATCGGGGTGCACGTACCCCTTCGGATCCCTACTTTTGTATCTTTGGGGTAAATACCCAGTAGTGCAATTGCTGGATCATATGGTAGCTCTATTTTCAACTTTTTGAGGAACCTCCATACAGTTTTCCAGAGTGGCTGCACCAGCTTGCATTTATTGTATTTTTTGACAGAGAAAGAACTAATGTGCAGTTGATGTAGTTAGGTCACTGACATCAGAATGGGCACTGGTATGGTGCCCTAATCGTACCACCTCTAATCATAGGACCGTGGGTACAGAATTAACTTCTTTGAGCATCATTTTGATCACATGTATAGTACCCCAAATTACATGATGTCCATAAGGATATCATGAAAATGAAACTAGATAACATAAGCATCCAGTACAATGCATGATCCATAGTAGGTACTCAAGCAGTGCTATTGTTTATGTTGTTATATCAAACGTAATTTTCTAAAGTCAGACAGGCCTTATGCAAAACTTTCTTCAAGAACTTCAGGAAGGGGCGCCTGGGTGGCCCAGTCGTTAGGCTCTGCCTTCGGCTTGGGTCATGATCCCAGGGTCCTGGGATCGAGCCCCACGTCGGGCTTCCTGCTCGGCGGGAAGCCTGCTTCTCCCTCTCCCACTCCCTCTGCTTGTGTTCCCTCTCTCGCTGTGTCTCTCTCTGTCAAATAAAATCTTTAAAACAAAATAAAAATAAATAAAAAAAAAAGAACTTCAGAAAAAAAAATTCCACAATCTCCATTAGCAATATATTTAGTCTTAACTCTCCGCCCACCCCAAGTGATGCTAATTTACTGTGTTTTCTCATCTTCAGCATCAAACGTGTATTTTTAAGCTTCTTGGGCTTTAGAGGCACATGGAGGCAATTCAGCAAGCACCATTTACTGCTGAAGGTTAAAGCAGCTATACCCTGTAATCTCCTACTCAGCTGCCAATACTAATTTAATACAGAAAGGTGAACACGTGGCTGAAACATTTAGCACAGTATCTATTTTTTCCCATCTTGGTTTAAGATTATGAAAATTATATATTATCTACAAAAGCTAGTATTTCTAGTTAGTGATAGTTTCCCAAAATCAGGGCACCAAATACATCAAAGTGCCAAGGTACTCTATGAATTAAAATTTTATATCTGTAAGCATTCAATTTGATTAAAATTCAGAAGCCAAGCAGAAAAAGATTAACAAAATGAACTGGAATATTCAGAAGAAAGAAAAATACCACCTAGTAAAGAGAAAAGGCAGAGGGGAGGGGAACCACCCTCACAACAACTTGAATTTTCTATATTTATCCATGTGTATTTGCTTCACTTGGTTGTCAATTTTAATTGGTCTGCAACATGCTGTGGTTCTAATGTATTCAGAATTTCAATTGTTTCTGCCATCTATTATAGTATCCCCAAATGCAGTCTATTCTTAGTGAATAATAAGGGTTTCTCTCATTATAGAAATAAATAGCTTATTAAATCTACTGGTAGTTTTTATACCTGATGACACAACTGTTTAAAAGTGCAGAGAATTGGCAACTGTCTCTTTCACAAATCATATTTATTTTACTATGAGCAAAGATGATTTATCAAGGTTGGCCTAATGCTAATTAAGATTTTGCAAAAGTTAGCCAAGGCAGGTATATACCAAAATGTCCGAAGTTCACCACTAATGCTCATGTCTTTCCAATGCAATTGTGTTTCGGATGCCAAGACTATTTTTAAAAAGGAAAGAATCCTACTCTGCTTGTATATATGTATGTGTGCCAGTAAGTACATCTATATTAAAACTTGATGGTTTTCAAATTTGAGAGCCCACAGGATGTACTGACAAGGGCAGAGGCCTCAGAGAAAGACAGATCTGGATTCCTAGGTAGATACTAACCCTTATTAGTTTTCTTACCTTGGAAACTTACTTACCTTTTCTAAACAGAGCTTTGTCATCTATAAAAAATGAGAATAATATATGCCTTACAGGAAGTGATTGGTGTATTTCATCACAACGCCTAAAACGTAGGAGATGCTCAATACTCGATTAAAAATTAGAGCAGATGCACAAACAATGAATCATGGAACACTACATCAAAAACTAATGATGTAATGTATGGTGATTAACATAACAATAAAAATTTTAAAAAAATAGAGCAGAGGTGAGTCTATAAACAACTTCATATGCAAAAATATAGATTTACAACAAAAAAATTAGTTAATAATTATTTTTAAACACAGTTTTAAGAAGAAATAACAGAATCACTTTTAAAAGCATGTATTAAGGGCGCCTGGGTGGCTCAGTTGGTTAAGCGACTGCCTTCGGCTCAGGTCATGATCCTGGAGTCCCGGGATTGAGTCCCACATCGGGCTCCCTGCTCGGCAGGGAGTCTGCTTCTCCCTCTGACCCTCCCCCCTCTCATGCTCTCTCTCTCTCATTCTCTCTAATAAATAAATAAAATCTTTACCAAAAAAAGCATGTATTAAAACATTTGATATTTAACAAAAACAATGCTGTATAAAGTATATTCAGTACAGTGAAATATACTGTAGAATTAACAGAACACCAAAAAGCAAGGCATTATTATGTTGCTTCTAGGCCATTCATTTGTTCATTCCTATTGATAAAAATGAATTTCCCTACTTGAGTATTCCTAACAAGTATTTTTCTATGTTTTACTTTGAATAGGACAGGTTAAGATAGTTAGATATCTAGGCCTGTTAATTTAGCTAGTGTCAATATATATGTGTGTATATATTCTTTTGCCCTGTTCAGAGACATTGGCTAATATGGGCCTAATAAGTATATGGAAATTAAAGGTCAAGCACAATAAACATAGAGGGGACTTAAGGAGTTGAGACCCACTTTCACCTGTCATTTTCTCTGCATGTCTCTCAGACCCCTCACTTGATAAGAAAAGTTGGGAACATACCTAAAGTCTCAGATGGCTTTAATGAGGGGTTAATAAAATTGAACTACCACATTTTGATACTGGATGTTTTAATGAATCCAGGGTTGTATAGTCTATAATTATTCAAAATGGTATTAGAATATATCATCATAAGGTATTCATTCTAAATAAGATTTTCTTCTAAGAGAAACAGCTTGAAGTTTTGTGGCTTTTTCTGGAAAATGAAAAAAATGAATTAAGGACATGATGTTAGCTGTAATTCAACAATACGTGTGTTTAATAGAGTCTGTGTGGGTGAGAAAGGGTTGGTAGTCTGTTGAATTGATCGTGATTCTAAGAAATAAGACTTAGTAAGCTCAACTACTGACTTCCTTGATGAACCATTTTGAAAAGATAATTAGCCAAAATGCTACTAAATGACTAAAATACATCTGTAAAATGATAGCACACATAGAAAGGATGTTGAGGATAATGACTTGTTCTCTAAGCTAGTATACATATCAAACACGTACACTGTTATTGGATAGCACCTTTGAGGGTTGTAGGACACTCTAGCAACTACTATGTGAGCAATTCCTTCAGCTCAAATCTGGGCTAGCTAACTGAATTACCGATCATTTCCTGCCCCATCTAAGAAAAGCAGCCGCTAAGCTCATGGCCATTCTCACATCTCTTCATTACTACTATTCCCCAGCTCACCTATTGACAACTCACACCTGTGTGCCCAACACTTTTCCAAAGCTCAATATAGCACACAAATGTCTTAGAACTTGCATATGACATTAGCATGAACAGAGGGCATTCATAGCAGACTCTCAACTGTATGTCGTGTGTGTCCCGGTATCAGTTTCTGATTTCTGGATGGCCCAGAAAATTTTCGCAGTAAGCACATCACACATTTCCTTCATGAAATGAAAAGTTAAACTTACACTTTTTTTTTTAAAGATTTTATTTATTTATTTGAGAGAGAGAGACTGAGGGAGAGAGAGCATGAAAGGGGGGAGGGTCAGAGGGAGAAGCAGACCCCCCGCCGAGCAGGGAGCCCGATGCGGGGCTCGATGCGGGGCTCGATCCCGGGACTCCAGGACCATGGCCTGAGCCGAAGGCAGTCGCCTAACCAACTGAGCCACCCAGGCGCCCCAAACTTACACTTTTTAAGGCCCTTCCATTTATTGCATATTGCAGGTTATAGTTGAGTCTACTAGAGACGTGGCTCTGTGCCTAAGCTACTGAACAGAGGTAGCAACTTGGCAGGAGAATTGATAGGACTGGAAAATAGTCCTGAAAACTGGCATCACAAGGGTCAGCAACAGAAAATTAGCCATACAGAATGGTTTTTGTGGGTTGAGCAGCAGGCTACACGGCAAAGATGTCACGATGCAATAATTAACCCTTGAGTCCTGCTGATAAGATACCCATAATACTAATTAATTAATTAATTAATTAATTAATTAATTAAACAACTCTTTATTAAGCACTTGGTGCGGGCCAGGGTCAGAGTTAAGTGCTGAAATGCAAGGGGAAAAAAACAGATAAGCTTTTCGATGCTTCTTGACATGCTCCCAGACCCGTCATCGTTCCTGCTATGAAGTCCCTACAGCAACAGGTGAGGAGAGCACGGGTTCTGATTCCCCTCCAGCTGTGCTGCGGACTTGCCACAGGGCCCTGGACAAGGCATTTAACCTCTTAGTCTCGTGTTCTGCCTTCAGACAAGGAGGCTAACAGCAAAACTGCCCTCTCTAGCTTCCTCACCATGTCAGCGTGATGGACAAACGAGATAATCGATAGGAGAATGCTTTGGAAATTGTAAAGGACCCATTTTATTTTCACCTCACTATACACAGAAATAATAATTTCCACCTATTCACCTCATATGGATGTTGTTGCTTCTTGGCATTTACTGAACAACAATGCTCTCTCCCTGATTTACAAATAGAATTAGACAGAGTTCCTGCCCTGTGATTTTAAACGAGGCAGACATGCATGATAAAAAGATGTGAAAACATTCAAGGTAGACAATGTTGTGTGATGATCATTAATGTGTTTATAAAGGGCCCATGTGATTCTTAGATGGGAGGTACTATGGGCGTTTTTCACAGTTCTTATGGTTATTTGCTTATTGCAAAAAAAAAAATCTCTACAACATGAAACAAGAAGAAAGGTACAGGAGGACTGAGACGAAATAAAGTTGATTTAAAAGAAGGGAATAAATAGCATGATGTACTGAACACCTTACTAGTTCTGAGCCCTAGTTGGGCAAAACAGGAGTGTGAGATGAACTCACTTTGCAAGTGGGTTCTTTATTTTGCTCTAGAAACTGTGCCAAGTAAATTAGTTCATGGTTGACTGTGTTACTATACTTAGCTTTTAAAATATTAATATTTTAAAATAGTAACAACTGTAGTAATAACCCCCAAATATTTCAGCATTTACATGATACCTTAGATTTTATAAAATTTTTATGTGAAAAATTTAATCTTGCTCCTAATAACTTTGTGAGATGAGCATTGCCATTATGTCTAATTTAGAGATGAAAAAACGGAGCAAGAGTTGGTGCTCTTTTTTTTCATTTACTTCATTTACTTAAAGTAAGACAGTAAGTGGGAGACCCATGGCTTGAACCCAGGCTTTCTGGCATTAGGATCTATTTTCCATCTTCACTCCTCATAAATAAATCAACAGTCTACAATAAAGTACCATTACAACAGGCTAGAAAAAGGAAAAACCTGGAAAATAAATTAAAAAGCAAATTCAAAGCATGGATTGAATTTGGAAGCATTGTCCCTCATACCCCTCATCTTATTCCAGTTGCAGAATTTACAAGTCAATTGCATTGGTTTCCAGAGTGATGCAGTCATTAGAAGGATTTTGTGAAATGGTAGTTCTGGGCAAACACTGCCTTCTTAAGGGATGTCGATTAAACCGTGAAGGTTTAATTGTGATTGTGGTTCTGCATACATATAGAATGTATTTCTTGCATATGCTTAGGATGCTCAAAAAGAGAGCCTTGTTGTGAGACTCACTAAAAAGTTTAAAGCATCTATTTTATTTGCATCTAGCTACAGGTAATCATGCATAACATGAAATCTGAAAAGAGAGTAAAAATGGCTTTAGAAAAATATAAGCCAAACCCAAGTCATAATTGACATTTCCACTTTAAGAATGAAACAAGATTCTAGTTAACTGTATTAATGACAAGTCTATACCAGTAAAACACATACACATTCACATAATTATGCAAGGTTGTTAGCAAGACGTTAATGATTCCCTGGAAATTCTAACAGTCTTCTAGTCCAAGAACAGATTACTACATGGCAGTTAAGGTAAAACACAACTACTACAGTAATTCTTGGGGTAGTATCTTAGTTCAGGCTGCTATAACAGAATACCATAGACTGGGTGGCTTAAACCAACATTTATTTCTCACAGTTCTGAAAGTTAGGATGTCCAAGATCAGAGTGCTTGCAGATCCTAGGGTTGACGAAGGCTATCTTCCTGGCTTGCTGATGACCATCTCCTTCTCATACTCTCACAGAGTGGAAAGGAAGCTCTCTTATTTCTTCTTGTAAAGACACTAATCCCATTCACGAGGGCTCTACCCTCATGACCTAATAGGTGTGTCCTCCCCAAAGCCCCACATCCTAATACTGATACCATCACTTTAGGGGTTAGGATCATGTGGATTTGGGGGGAGAGGAACACAAACATTCAGTCCATAGCAGGTAGTCTAGCATATCATTTTCTCTTTCTCTCTCTCCACACAATAAGAACAAGATCTTTAATACAAGATCTTTTACCACAATTAGAACAAAATCTTGTTCCTTCTCTCCCAAACTACTATCTCCATTTCTAGAAATCTAAATGGAGATTATCTCACTAAAACAGCTGCTAAAAGCCAATTTCCATTTCTTTTCATTTTTCCTTCTATAATTGTCATGAAATAAAACTATTAAAATGTATCAAAATAACATCCTAGTCTGGATTTTTCTATTCTATAGCATCAGAGAATCATCTGACTAAAAGAGTACTTAGTTGACCATCAGTGTCTGGCTTTAGAAAGTATTATGCATAAATACTTTTATTTAGACCTATTTATAAAGATATATACATGTGTGTGTGTGTATATACATATATATCTATATGTATGTATGTATGTATATATGTATGTATGAGCATATATATAAAGGGGACAATCCCACTGTCTTTCTTAACTCAATTTGGATAGAATCATTTTCTTTGTCAAGAAACGCTTCTTTATATTTTGATTAAATCTCTCATATACCACAGATTAATAAGTATAAATATATACACTTTGCATGTGAAAGCTTAACTCTTGGAGTAGTATCTTAAATATGAAAAAGAAATTGAAAAAGCAAAGGAAACAGTCAACAAAACAAAGAGGCAACCCACAGAATGGGAGAAGATATTTGCAAATGACACTACAGATAAAAGGCTGGTATCCAAGATCTATAAAGAACTTCTCAAACTCAACACCCAAAAAACAAATAATAAGTCAAAAAATGGGCAGAAGACATGAACAGACACTTCTCCAAAGAAGACATACAAATGGCACATGAAAAAAATGTTCATCATCATTAGCCATCAGGGAAATTCAAATCAAAACCACATTGAGATACCACCTTACACCAGTTAGAATGGCAAAAATAGACAAGGCAAGAAACAACAAATGTTGGAGAGGTTGTGGAGAAAGGAGAACCCTCTTACACTGTTGGTGGGAATGCAAGTTGGTACAGTCACTTTGGAAAACAGTGTGGAGGTTCCTCAAAAAATTAAAAATAGAGCTACCCTACAGCCCAGCAATTGCACTACTGGGTATTTCCCCTAAAGACACAGATGTAGTGAAAAGAAGGGCCATATGCACCCCAATGTTCATAGCAGCAATGTCCACAATAGCCAAATTGTGGAAAAAGCCGAGATGCCCTTCAACAGATGAATGGATAAAGAAGATGTGGTCCATATATACAATGGAATATTACTCAGCCATCAGAAAGGATGAATACCCAACTTTTACATCAACATGGATGGGACTGGAGGAGATTATGCTAAGTGAAATAAGTCAAGCACAGAAAGTCAATTATCATATGGTTTCACTCACTTGTGGAATATAAGGAATAGCATGGAGGACATTAGGAGAAGGAAGGGAAAAATGAAGGGGGGGAATCGGAGGGAGAGATGAACCATGAGAGACTATGGACTCTGAGAAAAAAACTGAGGGTGTTAGAGGGGAGGGGGGTGGGGGGATGGGTTAGCCCAGTGATGGGTATTAAGGAGGGCACGTACTGCACGGAGCACGGGGTGTTATATGAAAACAATGAAGCGTGGATCACTACATCAAAAACTAATGATGTATTGTATGGTGACTAACATAACATAATAAAATAAAAATTAAAAAAAAGAAAAAAATTGAGTTCAGTAATTTTCAAAAACTCATGTTGTGATTTTTATGATATAAAACACTGAATGTTTCAGGCTGGGTCACACAGGATGTAACCCTTAATGAAACCTTCATGGTTTGGGGCTTGGTCCACAGTTTTGCAGTTGCAAAAAAGCTGAGTAGTGGTCTGGCTCTGAGGGACTGATTCACACTAGCTGAAATCACAAGAAACTGATTTACAAGGGTGAATACGTGGTATGATATGAGGGGTGTAGAGTTGAGCAGGAAGGAGGAAGGGCAGATGTATGCCTTTTCTGCTGGGTTGTTCTTTTTCAGATATCAATGTATCTGAAAAACCGAATCCCAATAATACTTTATATATTCAGAATACAGTCTGAAGTAAAAACAGACTGTAGTGAAAAACAGATATTTCCAAGTCTGGGCAACGGAATTCTCTTTGGAGCAGACAAGAAGCTAAGATTAGTGTAACTGATAGAAACAAGAAGAGACAGCTGACATCTTGAAGAAATATCAGAAAGTAGACATGGCAACGCAAAGGTCCATTTAGTGATGGAGGAAGGTATGTTAGGGTGCTGCAGAGAAACAGAACCAATATTCATATTTAAAGAGATTTATTAGAAGGAATTGGCTCACATGATTATGGAGGCTGAGAAGTCCCACGATTGGCTGTCTGCAGGCTGGACACCTAGGAAAGCCAATGGTGTAGTTCTGGTTGCAGTCCAAAGCCCTGAGAATCAGGACCAATGTCAAACAGAGAGAGCAAATTCTCCTTTCTGCTTTTTTGTTCCATTCAGGTCCTCAGCAGATAGGATGACGCCCACCCACATTGGGGTGGGCAATCTGCTTTCCTCAGTCCACTGATTGAAATTCCAATCTCATCCAGAGACACGCTCATAGACATACAGAAGTAATGTTTAGCCAAATCTCTGGGTACCCTCTGGTACAGTCAGGTTGACACATAAAATTAACTATCACAGAGAGTAAACTCTATGTACCCTCAGTAGCCCCCAGGGGCATGCCAACATTAGGAAAGGAAATGCCGAGTACTGTCTCATTAATCTTCACAAAACATTTTAACAGGTATTAACTTATCGCTATTTTCTGATGAGGAAATGGAGGCTTAAAGAGGTTAAAGAAACTTACCCAATTTCACTCAGAGAGTGACAAAGCTATGATTTAAATCTAGCTTAATCTGATCTTAAATCACATATTTTTACTTTTCTATGCTAACTATAAAAACTACTCTAGTGATTCTAATTTGTGAAGTTTAGGTTAAAGGATATGAAGCATACTATATTTTAGCAGAAAGTAATTAAAATGATTTTTGTACTTATTTCCACTTTTCTTAGTTATTCTGGTCAAATATGTTTTTATTATAATAATTTAAAGACTGATTTTTAAGGATGGGTCAAACGAATTGAAGGTGCACAGCATCCATCTCTGAGCTTTGACCAAGCCGTGTTTCACATGGAGCACTCACATACTCAACACTCAAGGACTTGGTTCTGGAGCACTGGCCTCATCCTCTCTCCCAGTCTCAGATTTTCTGTTTCTGCCCTCACCTTACCTTTCAGCTTTAATGGTGTGAATTGGCATCTTATGGCATCTAGCACAGGAAAGAATCAAGATAAGTGATCCTGTGCAATAGGAGTATACCTTTCTAGAATGTCCAATGGAAAAAAGACAGTCTCTTCAACAAATGGTGTTGGGAAAATTGGATAGCCACATGCAGAAGAATGAAACTGGACCATTTCCTTACACCACACACAAAAATAGACTCCAAAAGGTTGAAAGACCTCAATGTGAGACAGGAGTCCATCAAAATCCTAAAGGAGAACACAGGCAGCAACCTCTTCGACCTCAGCCGCAGCAACTTCTTCCTAGAAACATCGCCAAAGGCAAGGGAAGCAAGGGCAAAAATGAACTATTGGGACTTCATCAAGATAAAAAGCTTTTGCAAAGCAAAGGAAACAGTCAACAAAACCAAAAGACAACCGACAGAATGGGAGAAGATATTTGCAAATGACATATCAGAGAAAGGGCTAGTATCCAAAATCTATAAAGAACTCATCAAACTCAACACCCAAAGAACAAAGAATCCAATCAAGAAATGGGCAGAAGACATGAACAGACATTTTTCCAAAGAAGACATCCAAATGGCCAACAGACACATGAAAAAGTGCTCAATATCGCTCGGCATCAGGGAAATCCAAATCAATACCTCAATGAGATACCACCTCACACCAGTCAGAATGGCTAAAATTAACAAGTCAGGAAACGACAGATGTTGGCGGGGATGCGGAGAAAGGGGAACCCTCCTACACTGTTGGTGGGAATGCAAGCTGGTGCAGCCACTCTGGAAAACAGTATGGAGGTTTCTCAAAAAGTTGAAAATAGAGCTACCATATGATCCAGCAATTGCACTACTGGGTATTTACCCCAAAGATACAAAAGTAGGGATCCGAAAGAGTACGTGCACCCCGATGTTTATAGCAGCAATGTCCACAATAGCCAAACTGTGGAAAGAGCCAAGATGTCCGTCGACAGATGAATGGATAAAGAAGATGTGGTATATATACACAATGGAATATTATGCAGCCATCAAAAGGAATGAGATCTTGCCATTTGCAACGACGTGGATGGAACTGGAGGGTATTATGTTGAGCGAAATAAGTCAAAAAGAGAAAGACATGTATCATATGACCTCACTGATACGAGGAATTCTTAATCGCAGGAAACAAACTGAGGGTTGCTGGAGTGGGGGGTGGGGTGAGAGGGATGGGGTGACTGGGTGATAGACACTGGGGAGTGTATGTGCTCTGGTAAGCACTGTGAATTGTGCAAGACTGTTGAATCTCAAATCTGTACCTCTGAAACAAATAATGCAATATATGTTAAGAAAAAAAAAGAAGAAGAAGAAGGTAGCAGGAGGGGAAGAATGAAGCAGGGGAAATCGGAGGGGTAGATGAACCATGAGAGACGATGGACTCTGAAAAACAAACAGGGTTCTAGAGGGGAGGGGGGTGGGAGGATGGGTTAGCCTGGTAATGGGTATTGAGGAGGGCACATTCTGCATGGAGCACTGGGTGTTATGCACAAACAATGAATCATGGAACACTACATCTAAAACTAATGATGTAATGTATGGGGATTAACATAAGAATAAAAAAAAACAACAAAAAAAAGAGTATACCTTTCTAGTTGCTGAAACTCTCTAATTTGCTAAATTTGATGGCTCTCTCCTTTGATCAATGCTGGAGACATGTTATCAATTCTTGAAAACTTTTTAATACATATTGTTATTCCCTGTATACAATTTCCAAGATTATAGCTTGTCTCATATGTTGCATTTTATTATCTCATTATTTTCTTTTATGAGTTGGACATACGATGTTGTAACTTACTTAAAACTTTCATAATTCACAATGTAGGGTCTATATTCCTCAGAGAACTCCTGTATGTAATTAATTTCACCTTGTTTTCTTTTTTTCCTTCCTTCCTACAGTCAGTTCTTTAGCTCTCATTTTAAGAAGTGGCACCAGAAGTCCTGGTCTCTTGGATTTGCACAGGGATAGGTTGGGTTGTGGTTGTTTTACTTTGGAAACCTGCAGCTCTCTGTGCAACTAGCAAACTGACAAAATTATAAACAAACATTGTTATATGTTTCATTAATAACCATAGCTTCTGGGTAAAAGAGTGAACATGCTCAATTGCTAAAGTTGGAGATTCTATTGGAATTATAGCCAGCATTTGCATTGTGAAGGACTGTTTATAGATTCTTAAAAGCAAAATAAAACCAACTTCCCAAATTTTGCCTGCAGCAATTGACATAAAACATGAACTCAAATAATTCACCACTATGCCAACCTTCTGTAGAACCGGTAGATGGTCACACCAACGAACACTCTGGTTACTTATTGAAATCAAGAATCTTTTTTGCTCCATCAGGGAATGCAGTACCAGATCCAAGGTCAGAGTGGACCTCATCTTGGGGGTGGAGGCTAAGTAATGCAAAGCACCCACAGAATGGCCAGAGGCCAAGGAGCAGGGCTTGTGACTCCAGATCAAGTCAGCTCAAGGTGAGATTAAGTTTTTAAAGGGTCATTAAGAAGTACTAATTGTTAGAAGTTGTGAAAGTGGGGAAATTGGAAGGGAAGTTTCCAAAGATGACTAGTTAAAATCCTGTTTAAAGGACATGCTGACCTGAGGGCCCATCTTGGAAAGAAAGAGTATGAGAGGGGAGAAAACTCCACATTTGAACCTTTTTGTGAAACTGTTTAACCGTTTTTACTAAAATGCTAGTATGCATTTAAATGGCTGAACATTGACTTGAATGACTTTTAAAAGAATAAATCTATGCAAATAAAATGTCTGGAAGGGTATATACTAAAATAGTAATGGTGGTTGGTTCCTGAGAGGTGATGTTACAGCAATTCTTCTCTTCTTTATACATTTCTACATTGCCTATTTTTCCCCCAATGAGCACATGCACTGTTTTTACAATTAAGGGGGGAGAAAATAGTGAATTATTCTTGTTTAAAAAAATTACTGTTGGTATTAATCTGTAAAATAAATGTTTGCATAGCTATATTCGCAGGGCGAAGCAACACTGAGGAGGCAGAATCTGTGTGACAGAAAAAACAGAGCCTAATTAAAAACAAATGAACACAAAAGCTTGGGTTTTGCAATAGCAGTAGAATTTACAGAATTACAGCACCTCTAGAATTATGGAACCCACAATTTTCTGCATGTGTCTGTTTCTGCCAACTTTTGGTTGTCTGTGGTTTTCCTAAAATATCCTTGGAAGGGACTCCCAGGAATCATCAAATCAGTTCAACATTATTTAAGGTATAATCTAACAAAAGCTTCCAGAATTTCTGCAGGAGCCTCCCATTCATTTAACGTATGTGTTCCAATTTTCTGCCACATATATATATATATATATATATATATACATATATATATAATTATTTTTTAAAATTATTTAGATCCCAAATTGCACAGAGTCACTTAGCTCCTACAATGTGAGAGACTCTTCCTCACATTATTTCATGTAATTGTCTTAACGAATGAGGCAGTTACTATTCTCTACATTACACAGGAGGACCACCTGATGCTCCAAAAGTGAGCTGCCCCAGGTCTCACAGCAAGTTGTTGGCCAAACTAGGATTGAACTGAGATCTTATGACATGGTGCCCAGTGCTACTTTTATATGACACTAAGCCTCTGGAAAGGTAGAAAGATATGACTGACAGTCTTGGTTTCCCCACATGAAGCCTCTGGGGTCCTTGGGGAGGCAGGCTATGTAAAGTGTTCGATACATGGATGGTTGGGCTTTCCACGGCTCTAATTTTGTGACTGGCTTTATGTCTATGCCACCCTATGAGTGGGAGGGGAGATCATGGTAACACTGCCTTAACCACTGAAAACTTCTTGTTTCCTTGGTTTGTTACTTTTCTGTTCTTCATCATTTTGTCATGAATTGAGTGAAGGCGTTGTATTTTTTAAAAGTTATATTAACCAGGGTATCTGGGTGGCTTAGTGGGTTAAGCATCTGCCTTCAATTCAGATCATGATCCCAGGGTCCTGGGATTTAAGACATTTTAAGGAGAGTACTTAATAAAATATTACATTAATATATTATGTTAAATGATAAATATTATAATATTCATTTTATATTTATTTATAATTTATAATGAAATATTGTGTAAAATTCTCCAAGAATAGACTGCTGGGTCTTTGTAGATCTAGAAATCTCAAAATACATGGGTGCCCCTACTAATTCTTTGATGAATGGAAATATGAACTCTAGTATATTCTAATCAATTCCACTTTGCCCAGGGATCCTGTGATAGGTAATCCATAGCTGCCATTGCCAACATAGTCCATTTTTTCTTGTCAATCATTGTCTTTGCATCTCCAATCTAAAATTCAGAATACAGCAATAAACTAGCTTTTTACATTATACATCATGCAATAATCTACGTGATTACTACTAAGAAATACGAATACGAAAACATGCATATAGACATTGGCAACTAATAATTTTCAATGGAATGGTTTATTTAACAAATGGCCTAGTAAGTTGTATTGGTAATTCAAACTGAGGTTTGTTGTACATGGTCAAGTGCTAAATTATGCTTATGTTTACTTTTTTGTTCCTAAGAATAATGATAGCTAGACTGTAGGCCCTTTAAAGGCAGAGATAGATTGTATTTTACATTTTATTGGTAACAACCACAGCATGAGAAACAGAATTGATTATGAAGTAGGTATTCAATAAATACTTGTTTGGTTTACTGATTTGCTTATGCATCTTTATGGTGTTGACAAATAAATTATCAGAATAAAAATAGAAGTGAGGATATTAGTAAATCTACCAATTCCTCTCTCTGTAGCTATAAATGTCAATGTGCAAAGGATGTATATTAAACAGGGGTTCTTAACCTCAGTTTCAGAGGGGATTCCTTTAACTCCTGAAATTTTATTCAAAAAAATTTTTTTTGTATCTTCAAATGTTCACTTTCATGAGGAGAGGATACATAGCTTTCTTCAGCTTCCAGGAAATCAATAACTTTATCATAAACTATTAAAAACCAGTGGTATTTCATATATTCGCCCATACCCTAAATGTCAGCACTGATGATGGCAAAAACCTGTTTACTTTGCTTTTTTTCTCTGATTTTTTTCGGTTCTTTCTCTGATTTTTGACTTTCCTAAGATGCCTGATCTTTAGTCATAATTAAGCTGCCCTAAGTAATGCCAGGAATAAAGCAATGTATAAAAACATGAATGCAAACAGCATAACTTGAGCCTTCTCCTTGTTCCCATGCTATACTCTGTGTACCGAGTTGGCACTTTGTGTCCAGGTGCAGGTCAAGGATTCTTATCATATAAAACTCTAATGGACTAAGTGATCTGGGACCTAATTATTGGGGAAATTACCTGTCTCCTTATGCGTGCTCACAACCACTAAAATCAACAGCAGCACTTCAGCTAACGGTTCCTGCCTCCTCACTTCAGAGAATTTGGGGCAATTTGCTCCCAGCATGAGGAGTTGACTTTGGAATTCATGATACATCTCACCTAAGCCTAAATTTACCAGTTCAGAGGTAGAAAACATTTGTTTTTTATTTAGAATGACAGAATATATTAGTTAGTTGTGGTCAAATCAGGTTAAAGTGTTTCTCTGCATACCCCACCTTTCCCCAATACTGTGTTTTTAAGAAAGTTAATGTTTGACTAGTTTATTGCCCTGCTGCAAATTGAAAAAAAAGCACTTAAGGAGCAAGGCCTTTTTAGGAAGAAAAATAGGACCTTTATGACTATGCTATTGATTCTCAGTCCAACTTATAATCACATGTAACAGTGAATCTCTTAGTAGCACATTTTATTATTATTTAGTGTTTAAGTAGCTTGAGGACCTATGATTTATAGCATTTTAATTCTAGCTGTTCCTCCAAACTTTTATCTTTAAGTGGGTCATAAACACTATATATCTTACATTATTATCCTTTCTATTGTTTATCTTTTAAACTAACATAAATTAAGATTGCTACAAGCCTACATTCTTATTTTTAAATATTGGCTTCTTATAAATGTATTTATTTTTAGAAAGACAAGACTGCCCCCTTTGGTGGTCATCAGAGAAGTTAAAACTTTGTTACATTCTTCTGTCTCACGCAGTAAGACAAGCACTTGGGAAGCCTAAAGGCAGCTTTCTAAGGAAAACAAAGCTTTAAAATTATTTTGGAAGATTTTAACTCATGCCTATTTTAAAGGTTGGCTGTCAAGAATCTATTTGGGGGTGTCAGAGTTTTTCTGTTCCCCCTGCAAGTTCTAGAGCTTCCTTTCAAGTTAAAATTTTAAATATCATATATTTGTGTTCAACATAAAAAAGCATACGAATTCCATATCACAACAAATGGCTCCTAAGAAGACTGTAAATTGAGGGACAGAAGAGAAGTTATTTAAAGGAACCCCCACTAGAGAACACATCGGCAGCTCCCAAATAAACCCATTTTAATTTTCACTTTATTTCAGTTATATTTCAAAGCTATGATATCATGAGTGGAGACAGAAGCAGCTCATAGAAGAGCCCGAGTTCAAAGGAATTGGAATTTAGCATGGAATGTAAAATTGAGGACTTTTACTTCTAAGACGATGATTGTAGAAATACCAAGGTGGAAGGATGTGGGCTTGGTGCTGCAGCAGAAATAGTAGTCTGGGGTGACCCTGCATATATTGGCCAGTGTCCACCAAGTAAATCTCTTTACAAGAGAAAAGATTGTAACTGGCAAGCTAGTAGAAACATTCATTTCTCTGAAAACTTTTTTCCTGTCCTGCTGTTCTAAAAGGGACATTATAAATTGCTAATGAACAATGACTTTCACATTTTAAGAGATTAGATTCCCCCAGCCCTGAAATAAAGCATGCTTTAGCCTTCTTTTTTTTTTTTTTTAAGATTTTATTTATTTATTTGAGAGACAGAGCACATGAGAGGGGGGAGGGTCAGAGGGAGAAGCAGACTCCCTGCTGAGCAGGGAGCCCGATGTGCGACTCGATCCCGGGGCTCCAGGATCATGACCTGAGCTGAAGGCAGTCGCTCAACCAACTGAGCCACCCAGGCGCCCATGCTTTAGCCTTCTTACACCCAGGATATCCCATTGGGTTCCCTGCAGAGTGCTCTCTTCTTGCACCCTTTGGTAAGGCTGCACAATGGGTCAGTATTCCCTGTAGTCTTTTTTTTACACTGGGGCTCTGGCTGCCAGAGGGGAAAATAGCCACACACAGGGAAATGGTGCAAGTTAAAATCAAGTAAGCCTAGTGGGATGGTAATGAGTTTCCCAGCATCCAAGTCTTTGCCTTCAGGATACGTGAAGCTAGAAAACAATGTCATTCATTTAACATTTATAGAAAACACACAACGCACGTGGTACAGTGCTAAGTACTGGAGGGTATGCAAAAGTATGCAAAACACAAACCCTGCGCTAAGGAATCCTGCCAAGAAGGGTATTTTCTTTTTTTTTTAAGATTATTTATTTATTTATTTGAGAGAGAGAATGAGATAGAGAGAGCATGAGAGGGGGGAGGGTCAGAGGGAGAAGCAGACTCCCCACTCAGCAGGGAGCCTGATGCGGGACTCGATCCCGGGACTCCAGGATCATGACCTGAGCCGAAGGCAGTCGCTTAACCAACTGAGCCACCCAGGTGCCCCCAAGAAGGGTATTTTCAAGTATTATTCAGACCTTATGATCTTTCAAGAAATTCTTGGGTGAATAAAATTGCACTTATAATTTAAAATAAGCATGGAAAAGAATACTGCTAGGACGATATGGCTTTTAGGAGGGAGGGTGTGTAAAGTGTTTAAAATTTTTATTTCTAAGGTATATAACAGTGTGGCTTGGATGAACGAAGGAGGGTGGGGTTTAATAGGCCAAGAGCGGCCCCACGATGGCCACACGGGCCGCTTTCTGGCGGAGCCTGACTTTAGAGAGGCAGTGCTCGGCTGCCTGCACAGTTAGCTGAATCCGAACAAAGAAAAGACCGGCACTTTTACCTGGGAAGTGGATTAACTTTGAGGAAAAGTGGCCTCCGGGGAGAAAAAGAGGCAGCATTCCATCGGGAGTAAGAAACGCCCTCCTTTCCTCCGGACCGTGCAAGCTCACCTCACCCGCCACAGACCTCACTCTTGCTCCCCACCCCGCATCCCTACACAGAAGAGGCGGTGGGCCGCACTCGGTGGGGTGGGCCCATCGCCCACTCCCACTCCCGCAGCGCTTGCACACGCGGACTCCAGCCAGTAGTCGGCCACGTGCGCCCGGCTCCTCTGCTCGGCCCCTTAGTGGGCCGAGAGACTCCAAGATTGCAGTGGCAACCGTGGGGTCCTGATTTCTGTTCCGCCGCGCACAGCCAAAAAGTCGGGACAGCGGCGGCGGTGGCGGGAGCTAGCGGCTCGGCCCCTCCCTACAGCGGGCAGCACGACCGAGGGCTGCGGGCACCGCCTCTGCTGCATCCGTGGCTGCGCGCTCCGCTCGGCCCAGACCCGCTCCGATCCGGAGCCCGCGCGCCGTGCTGCCTTCCCTTCCCCCTTTGCCACCGCCCCGCGGGCAGCTCCCCCCGGCGAGACGCGTGTTCGATCCTCCTTCTCCGGCTTTACGGATTTCCGAGGGGAAAGAATTTTGCCTCGGTCCCTACGAGCATCTCTTGGCCTCTCTCCCCCTCCCCTCGCGACTCCCCCACCTCGTGGGCGCGCGCGCGCACACTCACACACATTCACACTCGCAGGCGCGCGTGCGCACGCCCGCACGCCCGCGCGCCCCGAGCCGCGGAGTCTTCAGCAGATCCCACTCTCTCGGGCGCCGCTACTCACACAGGCTTCCAGTCGCCACGGGGCGTCCTCTGTCTGCGGCAGCGGCGGCGGAGGCAGCAGAGGGAACCGCAGCGGCAGCCTGGCCGCGTCTTGCAGCTTCGTGCTCGGGACGGAGTCCGGGAGAAGCGGAGAAGGAGGACGCCGAGGCGAGGAGGAGCCGCGCCGCACCCAGCGCCCGGCTCCCGGCTCCGCGCGGCGGGCTGCCCCCGCTCCCGGTACCGCGGCTCCAGGTAAGCAAGCAGCTCCGGGGCCCGCAGCATCCCTGGGGTGTCCGGGCTTGGAGCCGGGGTTCCCCGGTCCCGCCCCCGCCACGGCCCCGGGACAGAGGCTTGGAGGGGAGTGGGCTCTGGGGAGGGGGAGGGGAATGGAGCTAGAGGTGAGGCTGGTGGGGAGGGGTCCTTGGAAGCTTGGGGGCTTCCGCGCAGCCCCCCGCGCCCTTCCCCGCTCTATCCCAGCTCCAGCACTATCACTTTTACGAGCTAGGGGGTGCCCGGCGCCCCAGACTGCTGTTCCCCGCTCTCCCCGCCGTCGCTAGCCGGTGTTGGCTCCGGGTCCGCGCCCGCCGCGCGCTTCCCACCTCCCCTGCACCTTGGACAGCGCACCCAGCGGCCCGCCGCCCCCTGCACAGCACCTGGGACGGCGTCCTGCTCGCGCAGCCCTCCCGCTGCCCTCTTCCTTCCCGATTGTCACCCTCCCGCCCTGCGTTCCTTGTCCTCACTGTCTTGGCGGACTCCGCTGTGGTGCGGGCCGGAAACTTTACTCCCCTTCTCCTCTGCGCTAGGTACTGTTGTTATTTGTGACTGTCCCCTTACACGGTGAACTCAGACACCTTGGACGTGTCTTCCTCGGCGGGATCATGTCCTGGCCCGCCGAGTCCGAGGCAGAGGAGGCACTGGGCAGCTGGACTCGGTGGCTGCCAGGGTGCAGAGCCCGCGCCTCAGGTCCTGGACGCCTGCCGCCTCTCCGCCTCCCTGCCTCCCTGGACTCGACACGTGCGCGCCTCCCACGGACGCGGCCCCTCCCCGACCACCCCGCGTCCTCCCCCCTGCACGGCCACGGCCACCCCATAGGTTGGACACCCGGAGTTCGCAGGTTCTGATTGGCTGAAGGCGTAACCCCGCCTCCTTCCCGGAGGGGGTGGTTCTGGAGTGTTGTGGTTGTCATCCCGCGGCGCGCACATGGGGGAAGTGGGGTCGACAGGTGGGGAAGCTCGGTCTGTAGGATCCTCGCGTCTACACCCCTGTGTGTAGTCCCTCACCCATCCTCCTTCCTCCAAATACACTCCTGCTTTTCTCCCTTTCTATCTCTCAGCATTCTACTGCTGTAAGTAAAAAAACAACACAAAAACTGGCTTGTAGCCCTACTTTTATTAATATTGCATTTGTTCCGTGGTAGAGGTTTTTGAAGCATATCTAGGAGAATGAGGGAAACAAGTGCGTATGCGGAGGTTCGTGGGAAACTGGGCTGCAGGTTTGAGTCCAGTAGTTCGGAGAAAGTAATGGGTGGCTAAGAGAGCTGAAGATGATGGAGAAAGTGGGATGGAAATTGTTCCTTGTTAGAAGGAAGGACACAGGTGGGTGAGCTTGGGAAGCTGAGGGAGAAAAAGTGGGTCGTTTGTGGGGTGAAATGTGAAGGAGAAACTCGGATGGACACTCCTGGGAGGCGGGTGGGTTCTGCTGAGGAAGACTGTCCCAGAACGGGGTAGTTTTGGATAATATTTAGTTCATTATTAGCACACTTTGTTTCTGTTTTGCTAGCTCTGTCCTTTTGATATGAGACTTTATTTCTTAATAATGTCAATCCATGTAATGGATTTTGTTTATTCCAGCTTCTTGTAATATATAGATTTGCAAGTGGTAATGAATTCAAAAAGTGAATTTTAAAAGTTCCTTTAGAGGGATGCACTAAATAGTTAAGGCAAAGTGCTTTTGAAATATTGTGAAAGAAGACGGATGAGCATTGCATAAAATCCAAAGATTGTTCTGGCGTTATTTAGGTCCTTTGCAGAAATATATATGTATGCATAAATGATACTGATTTCTCTTCATTTCAAAACGTGATTGCCTCTAGCATTTTCAAGCTTTAATTCCTTCAGGCTGTTTTGAT
This sequence comes from Neomonachus schauinslandi, assembly GCF_002201575.2. NCBI lineage: Eukaryota > Metazoa > Chordata > Mammalia > Carnivora > Phocidae > Neomonachus > Neomonachus schauinslandi. The sequence continues at coordinate 54,124,453 of NC_058405.1, read as the reverse complement.
GTTGTGTCTGTACATCTAAGAATATTGTAATTCTTATCTTTAGAAGCCTTGTCAATGCAAAACAAACAGCAACTGATGCAAGTTAATGTTGACAACTTTATATTGAGTACACTGTGTGTTATTTTATTTGCTAGTAGTGAAATATGCAAGAATAACATAGCATGACTGTTATTCCCCAGGGACCCATATCAAAACAAAGTGGGAATCGCATGAGGCTGTTCTAGGGAGAACAACTCAATTATTTAAAAAATGAATGTATTTTAAGATTCTTGGGTGTAAACAGCAACCGAATTTTCCCATTTCAGTTATTATCTTTGTACACAGTGGTAGCCCATAAGTCATACAGCATGTTAAATATATTAGGTAATTCCAAAGTAGATAGTAAAGTCTTTCCATTTATTATTATTTTTATGTAAGTAGACAGAATTGCTTTCTGACTGTAGGACTTTGTATTCAAGGGACAGATTTGATACATCTGGCAAACTGGAAATTACTGCTATTGTTGAAAATACAATTCTTAGTATGTTTTCATATCCCTAGGTCATGCCTTGATTTGCCTTCAAGGGATTCAGAATCTAGTTTTTGGCCTCTCAAATTTAGACAGGTTTTGAGGTAGGTAGAAAAAGAATGTATATAGTCACACACATACATACGCATAAATGCAAAATACATGTATGTATATCCACACACAGCTATATATGTATATACGTAATTTGGGGATACATTCAGTGTATTTATTTATATATATGTTATTGTCATTCTTAAATTTTCTCATTTCTGCTTGTCCAAAAGGTGGCCCTGTTTTAAACTGTAGAAAGCATTATCACCAGTAGAATTGGCCGATAGATCATGGAAACAGACAATAGTATTTTGTTGCTTGGCAACCACCTACAGTGAATGAAAAACAAAGCAGTGACAGCTGCTTCCACATCCTGACACCCATACTGTAGCTCAAGCACTGAAACCCTCCACGTGAGACAGCTCTAAGTTTCATTTGAGTAAGGTGAAGCTGTTTCTTTTTGGGGATGATTTTAAAAAGAGTATTTAAAATTTTTATTATAATAAGAATTATATTGTTATTGTGGGATGAAATGAAGCATCTAATTTCAATTGCCCTCTTAAGCCTAGTCTAAACTGAAAAATGCAAGATTGAGAGGATTGTTTAGACCCTTCTCATTCTTCCCTTTATAGTCACTACACACTGTAAGCACATTTTCTGCTACGTCAGGTGCTCCTAGGATTTCACAAACACTTGAGTTCTCTATGATACCTAAATAGATAGCTGGATTTTACTGCTAGCAGGGAATTAGAGATTCATGCTCTGGCCTAACTCTCTCATTTTATGGGACACTGAGGCACAGTGAGGTGATGTGACTTGACCCTGGTGACTGAGCCATCTCCAGAATGTCTTCCCTTGGGTGACACTTGGAAATTTTTTCCATTTCCTCCCTGAAATTATTCTTGTTCTTGAGTTACATAAAACATATAAAAAAAGATTTTTATCCTAATAAAGATACTTAGAAAATACAGTAATATTTGGGAGTAAATATTTAGTATTGACACTAGGCTAGATTATGGTGTTAGATGCATTGTATATCATGTATTCTGCCTCCAATCTATGGAAGTCCTGTGACTCCCACCTCTTTCTCCAAACTGGGGAAGCCCTGTCCCTTGCTTTGGTAATTGTTTACACCTTTGTGTAATCTTTAATGATCCATTATTTTCCGTGGGAATTTTAAATGGGGATAAGATTGAAGATTGTGTTGGTCAGCTTTTACACCAGTGAGAGTTTAAACATTACAGCTAATTAATCACCCGTTCTGGTCTTCTGTCGGCAACGTGGTAGACGTGCTGTGGGTGTAGTGATTTGGGCTCTTTAAAGTACATGGGACACTGGGGCGCCTGGGTGGCTCAGTCGTTAAGCTTCTGCCTTCGGCTCAGGTCATGATCCCGGGGTCCTGGGATCGAGCCCCACATCGGGCTTCCTGCTCCGCGGGGGGCCTGCTTCTCCCTCTCCCACTCCCTCTGCTTGTGTTCCCTCTCTAGCTGTGTCTCTCTGTCAAAAAAAAAAAAAAAAAGTACATGGGACACAGTACTGTGTCTCTGCATAGTATTCATTTTAGTCTTTTATCAAAGCTGTCTTGCCAAAGGTACTACCTGTAGCATGTTGGTGGAGGACTAGTCATCTTATCTGTGAGAGATGGTAATAGTGCCCATTGTTTCTTAACTCAATAAAATGATGATGAATAAATTATTGGGTGACAAACTTGGATCCCATATGCATTATTAAGCATTTCTTCTAAACTTAGGGTATGTATTGCCTGTGTGATACATTTCGAGGTTCCTTATGCTATTTTAAACAATGTATTTCATGTTTATTATTTATGTCAAAGATAGGCATTTAGGAGCGCCTGGGTGGCTCAGTCGGTTAAGCCGCTGCCTTCGAGTCAGGTCATGATCCGGGGGTCCTGGGATCGAGCCCCGCATCAGGCTCACTGCTCAGCGGGAAGCCTGCTTCTCCCTCTCCCTCTGCCTGCCTCTCTGCCTACTTGTTCTCTCTCTCTCTGTGTCAAATAAATGAATAAAATATTAAAAAAAAAAAAGATAGGCATTTAACTTTAATGTAACAACTTAGGTAGAAAAACTTGAAGTGGCCTGGTTGGAGAAACAATAAAGTGACAGTATTAAGTACCACTGAAGAACCATTTTCACCAGAAAAGCATGCACCACTTTAGCAGATTTGTAGTGGGGGAATAAATTGATTTACAGCATGTTTAACGTAGTTTTAGAAGCCTGCTATTAACTTGTTCTAGCTAGGAAGATTTTTTTTTTTAATAGATTTTATTTATTTATTTGACAGAGAGAGACACAGTGAGAGAGGGAACACAGGCAGGGGGAATGGGAGAGGGAGAAGCAGGCTTCCCGCGGAGCAGGGAGCCGGATGCAGGGCTCGATTCCAGGACCCTGGGATCATGACCTGAGCGGAAGGCAGACGCTTAACGACTGAGCCACCCAGGCGCCCCGATAGGAAGATTTTCAAGCAGAATAATAATTTGGCAGATTTCAAGTGAGTTTCGCTGATTTTTAAAACTATTTTCCACAGTCTGGTTATAGTTTGTCCAGGGCAAGTACCTGTTTTGGATCCTCTAAGATTAATCTGAATTTTAAGGTTGTTATTATTATTTTTAAAATTTCTGAACCATTTCTCTTTGCGAGGAATGATGTGAAATATTCTGTTGTTCATCCATAATTTAACCCACTGGAATTTTGATATTTAACTTCTCTCTCCCATCTCCATGTACAAGATAACATATGTGTATGTGAATGTACAAACACACAATACTTACTTTTTCCCCCTTCTGTTGTTTTCGCCCTTGTAATAGAACACTAAACACTAGATTTATGGTTTTTTTCATATAGTAAAGAGAAGCTTTAAACAAGAGATATTTACTTTTTCAATTTCCTTATGTCTGCTTCTGCTATTATAACCTGTAAACTCTCACCCACACAAGTAGGATGATTGCTAAAAAAAACAAGCAAATAAATAAATACATATCTAAGCAGTATTTGTTACCCTCCAAGCTAGCCAAGAAAGCATATTTTCTCATTCTTAGACACACATATCCTTCCACACACATACCTACATACACATTGAGTTTAAGACTTTTTTTCTGGGGGGGGGGAATGAGAGCGAGGGGGGTAGGGGTGGTGGGGGGAGAGGCAGAGAGAAGAGAGAGAATTCCAAGCAGGCTCTATGCCCAGTGCAGAGTCCAACACCAGGCTCAATCTCATGACACTGAGATCATGACCTGAGTCAAAATCAAGAGGTGGGCACTTAACCAACTGAGCCACCCAGGTGCCCCAGTGCTGTCAGACCCTTTTAAGAGTGAATGGAAATAGTGTTTTTATTGGAAGCCCTGTGCATGGTAATGCTGACATATTAAGTAAAGTGGATATATTCAGATTTTCAGAAATACAGTAACATAGGAAGGGTTAAATTGAGTTATTCCCTTTGGAAAATTCTCAAATTATGCTGCGAACATAACCCACGGCCTCTACCGCAATACCCAGTACCTACAGTAGAGCCTCGCATGTGGTAGACGTTCAGTGTGTATTTTGTGGAATATACACCTGCCCTCCTTCTTTACATAATGTTGCAAACATTTCAATCTCTATCTGTATGAATAGTAAAGGTTGAGAAGATGGAGAAGAAATTACTCTAGTTTTCTAACTGTTTCTGGCACTATATTACAAAAATAGCCAGTGAGATATTGTGGAATATACTTCTTGTCAGTGCAGGAAATTATACCAGCGGTATTGATTTTTCACAAATACAGCCATCCTAAGTACAGAATAGCTCTTTAATAGCCCACAGCAGCAGAACAAAGGTTATGGCAGCTAGTCCAAAGGAATACTTTATTTAGTTGGAGCTGGAGGGTGCAGTTTGCTAGCCCCAATGTAATTATCCAGACTGGAATGTGGCCAAGAGGCTGTGGTTAACATCCCAAAAAGCCATGGATGAGGTCTTTAGTGACTACGAGTGGCCAGACCTTTGCTTTGGTCTCATTTGCAAGAGAGCACCTTTAGTAGCTTAAAAAGCACAGCAACTCTTTTGTAAGTAAGGGGTAGAGCCCAAAGTTACCATCTAGATCCCAGGTACCAAATTTTTGGTCATTGAAAGAAGTCATAATCCCAAGAGTTCAGTGACATTGAAACAAGACTTTCTTCTTTATCCCGCTCCATCTTTGGAAATAGGTGGAGAGTGGTAGTGTCTCTATGGACAACCCTGGCAGAACCACAAGGTAAGTAAAGTCTGACATGCTTCCAATTAGTCCTAAACATCCTTCACCTTTCCACCACTACCTAGCTGTTTATCTCCTTTGTAGGGATTCATTAATAGTTTTGTATCAGCAAAGCTCCAGCAGATTGCTTTCCTGTGTTTCCCTTTTTGTGAAAGTGGAGACGTAGTCCTGCCATGTGTTTTAAAAACACCTCTCTATGTCCGTGGGGAGAGGAAGGCACCATATCCACTGGCCAAGGACCGAATCATGTCCCCTGTTTGTCCATCTCTATTAAAGGACTCCCCTTGTGGGGGGAAAAAGATGTTAAGGTGTATACTGATAAAAGGTTATAGTACTTTTCTGGAGGGATTCCTGAGTGTCTTGCATACATTAGCCAATATATATTTGTTTAATTTCACTAGTAAAATTGCACCTACTCTTTTGATGTATAGGGAAGGTAGTTTTGTCCAGGGAACACTTAAATAATATTATACTATTTTCTTTTAGGATTATTTCTTTAACAATAAATTATTTATTGAGCATTTACTGTATGAATGGTACAGTATTTGACCCTAGTGATAAAGATTTTTAAGGCACAGTTCCTGCTCATGGAAGAGAATATGCTATTTGCAGGGAAATGCACAAATTTGGTTTGGTTTAAAGGTGACTGTGAAGGAGGGTCAGTAGGTCTGGGAAGCAGAACAGCAGACAGACAATGGAGGACCTAGCAGAACCCAAAAAAGCTTTTGAAGTTAATTATATTAGTCAGTGTTTTACAATCTGCTTGTTCAGCACAATCCCATGAAACACTTGCTGTGCTGCTGATTCCTGGGTCCCACCCCAGACCCGCTGAATCAGAATCTTCAGGGACATGGCCTGTGGGAGCAGACATGGTCACTTTCATACTTATTTGCCCAAATGGCCACTGCTCCAGTATATGTCTGCAGAATTCTTCTGCAAGCAGCTCTCATTCTCTGCCTGAAGGCTTTCTCTCCCGCCTGAAGGCTTTCTCTCCCGCCTGTAGGGCAGCTTGGTAGGGCAGTGAAGTTAATGGCCTCAGGAGTGGACCTACGCCAATGATAGGAGGGAGCTGGGAGGTAATACACTAACGTTTTGGACCCTCCGGTACAATAGCTGACACATGTTCTGTACTATGTCACTAAATTCCCTGGTGAATCTGCCATAACGGCAGTGTGCTAGGTATCTGTGCTTTGTTGGCTGTCTCTTTCCTCTGTCAGTGCTTCCAAGGATCCTCTTCTAAATAAATAACTTGCACTTAAAGTCTGTTGCAAGGTCTGTTTCTGGAGGAACCCAGCATAAGATATGGAAGAATCTGCTTTATTTTTATTTTTTATTAATGCCCCCACTGTTGTTTTTTTTTTTTTATTGAGGCAAATTTGGGAGACCTGGTCTCAGGTGATGATAGAGGGCCACTGAAGGGTTAAGATGGAGGCATTGTCATTTTTGATTTGCATCTTGGGAAGGTCATGCTGGCAGGTTGTGGTGGGTGGGTTGAGGGAGGGAGAGTTAGGAGCATGGAGATCAGCTAGGAGGTGGCAGCGCCCAGGCAAGCAATGATGCCTGCCAAAGTGAAGGTTGTAGCTGTGGGGATGCAAAATGGATATTGATGGAAAGCTGTCACGACATGGAGGCCGGCAGTGTGTGGTCACTTAGCTGGCCGCCGTTCCAAAAATGAGATTTCATTGCTCTGCTGTGCACCATGGCCCTACTCTGTGCATTAGGCTCGGCCCCCTTGAAGGACAGAGACTCCTGTGCCTTGCCTGTAACCTTTCTAGAGTTAAGTAGCACAAGTCTGGGAATAAATAAAAGAAGACAGGAAGATAAATTGAAGAATATAAATAATTAACTACTAGATCATTAAAGGAAGAAAGTTATATTTTACAGGAAGGATTTGTGGAATTATATAGAGCAGGAGAGTTGCAGAGATGCATGTGACGCATGTCCATTTTGTGATGAATAGTGATTTTCCCCCATACTCTTGAGCGAGAGGTGATTTTCATCCACCATCGGTTTCTGGAAGACCTAGCATATACTTATGTCTATTGTTTTCTCTGTTTCTCTGATAGCCTGTATTTTAGCTAAGTGAATGAGTGGTAGCTGGGGGTGGGGCTGGTTCTTTTCTCTTGCTCTGTCAAAATGCCAGGCTTTTCTTTGCGGTTTCTCCTGCCGGTTCTTAGGCCACCAGCTCCCAAAGGACATCAAAGGGTACAGAGGGTGGGAGAAGGAAAGAATAAATCCGTCAAGAGAGCTGTTTTGAATTAAATGCTTAATCATGAAATGAACAGGTTAAAGTTTGTTAGATGATATGAATAAGATTAGGCAGCCTTCTAATTGTCCCATATATAAATACTACCACTCTGCCTCTGTCTGTAGTCAGAAATGCAAAGGCTGAATAATCAAACAAGAGCAACCCGACACGATCATATTTCTGCAAAAGTAGCACTGAACCAATAACAAGGAGAAGACTGAATTATAAGTAGAATGGGTCAGCAAAGAGCTTACTGGGCCTTGGTTAACAGAACAGAGTCATGGCAGTGGAAATACTGGACATGTGAGCATAAGGAGGCTGGAGACACCGTGGGTGAAACACAATGGAAGGAACGCAGCCTTATTAATAGAGAATATTATGCACATATTTATGATGTTTTTTAACTAAACTTTTTATGTGGAGATCATTCTAGATTCATATGGAATTGTGAGAAATAACATAGAAAGATTCTGTGTACACTCTACCCATTTCCCCCCAGTGATAATATCTTGCAGACCTATAGCACAGTATTACAACCAGGGTATTGATTGATACAATCCATCGATCTTGTTCCGATTTCCCCAGTTTTACTTGTAATCATTTGGGTGTGCACACACACATGTGCATGCAAATTTTCTTCTATTCAATACTTATGATATTTTTTACTTTAAAAAGTAAGCGTCTTTTTCATTTGAAAATTTTGAAAAAAATTTGCTTGTTTGGACTAGTCCTGGCTAGTGGGCCTAGCTACCTGGGCCATGGTATAGCTTCCACTTTGTTACTGGGTGACTACTTTATTACTGGTGCCACTATATGGCAATAAGCAGACTTTTAAAAGTATGTCTGTTGCAAAAAAAAAATCTTGCTTATTAAATCTCATTGTAACTCATCTTCCTTGTACTAAAGTTTCTGTCCTTTTCTTCTAGCATTCTTGGCCCTCCCCTCTTCCTCTCTGTGTTGGAGGGGGCTCACCCTTCAGGCTGCTCTCTCAGATTTCTGAGTTAGCTGGCTCACCGTGTTCAGCCTGTGGGAGACACTGGTAAGAGAGGGAAGGGAGAAGGGCAAAGCCAGCATATTTTTTTCTTTCCCTGAGCTTCATATGGCATCCCTGGCAGTCGGAATCCCTCCTGCCGTAGTACCACTCATGCTTGACAGACTGGCTCTGGTTCTAGCTGCTCACAAGCCACCTTGGCCCATGGGCTCCAGACACATAACCTCCTGCTGTTGTCTCTTCAGCCTTGGGGAGGTCGCAGCTTCCTGCTCTTGCTGATCTTTGGACTACCTCACTATACTGTTAGGCTTTCTGTTCCACCATCACCTGAGTAACCAATTCTCTATACTAAATTTCCCTTGTAAAAAAATAATTGAAGAGATTTCTTTTTTCCTAGTTAGAGATTTTGCAGTTCCTCAAAGTATGGAAATGGTATAAATTTGACGGGGTTTTCGTCTTCTGTCATTCTGGCTTCTTCCACTGGAAAAATCTTGCTAGCTCCAGTCAGGGTAGAAAGCACCTGCATTTGTAGTCTCACCTCTCCCACCTAGATTCTCAGTCCCTTTACCGATTATTCACCCGCTCCCAGTCTCTGGTTTTCCAACACTGGTTTCCCTTTGTCTGATATATTTGGGATTCTGGCAACCTCCCCTAGTGTCTTTGTAATTCTGTCCTTGGGCCCCTCTTTTACTAGCCTTCCCTATTATCTTCTGCTAGCAGTACTTACCTCATCTCCACGTGTAATACCCTTATGCTCATGTTCACGTATTGGTCTCGTGACTCACTCCTGAATGTACTTTGGTTTACGGGGCATATGTCTGCTATGTTAGGATTTAGTTTTGCTGGCATTTCATTTCCCCGCACAAGGATGCTGTGTATTTGTATTACCGGCTCCTCCAGCTCATCTCCTATAGAAGCATATGTGATTCTGTAACAAAAACAATGGAACAATGAGAGTAAGAATGGTTTTGTGAGAAGGGAACAGGACTCAGTAGAATCTTGGAGTGTAAAGCACATTTAGAAGCCCTGTCATTGGAAGCAGAGCTGGGAGCCACCGTGAGGGCCACATGCCACGTTAAGGAAAGGGCAGGAAAGAGAAACTTAGTATGCTTAGGGGAGGGTGTTAGGACAGTGCAGTGACCACTCAGGTTCCTTCCCCTGTTGGAGAGCAGTCTTGCTGGTTGCTACCATATTGGTCTCATAGTTGGGTGCATCAGGCAGCTTTGCCTTTCTCCACAGCGTCCCCAACTGAGATAGAGAGCTGGAGTTGGAGCAATGAAAAAGCTTTCGAGCTATCTCCGACTGAGATGTCCAAAAGGTCACACAAACAATGCAGTTGTCGGTGGCCCTCACTTACGGGGCCAGGAGCAGTACCTTTAGGCATTGCAGCACACATGGGGATGCTCTTTAAATGGACAGCCATGCAAACCACTACTGGGGCGGTGGACTAGGGCCTGGGAAAATCCAAAGCTTTGGCTAAAGAAGAATTTAAATATTGAAAAGGAGCCTGTGCTGTGGGCTATAGATGTGTTCAGGTCCTGGTGTTCTCCTGTCCTTGCAGTGGACAAGGGCTGGAGAGTGTTTTGTGGGCTAGCGCACACAGTTACGAACAGATGAATCTCTTTGGAAGCTGCCTGTAAGGCTCCTTGCTTGCCTCTGCTCTCCATAATGATCAGAAGTGGTGAGTGCTGGGCAGGAGTAGATTAGGCGGCTCTGGGCAAGCTGACAATGGAAAAGAAATAAGCTTATTTTAAATGGGCATAAGCTTTGAAGGCAAGTAATTAAGACATACTTCAGCCTCATGGACACATTAGGGTTCTGGTTAATACAAGTGCAAGACTGGAAAAAAGAAATCACTTGCTCACCTATAATCACTAAAGAACGCTTTGTTTAGTAACAAAACACCAATCACCCCTGCTCTTATGTGAGTTTCTCCTCTATTTCCCTCTTCCGGTCATCTCTCAGAACTGCCTGGGTTCAGGGTCCCTTTTCCCTGGGAGTACTCCATACACTTTTTCCTCTGGGAAGTGGTGCCTATGTGAGAGCAGCTAATGGTTTCCCATGACATCCTTTTGAATCCTGGTCTTTTACTCAACCTCAGTTGCATCTTTCTGCAAAGATAGAGTTTTTTCCCTCATTACTCAATAATGTGCAGTGGCATGAGGAGAGAGGTTTTAAATGGAATTTTCTTGGGTGGTAGGGACTTGAATCCATCAAGAAGCACAGAGCAGGCACTGAAGAAGTGAGAGAAATTGTCTTCTGTGCATTGGTTGGTGTGCTCTATTGTGTTGAGTTGGCCCTAAGTAGTTTGTGATTTTTCTCATTTAGTCATTAAAAGAATGATGTTGACATATGTATTTTAAACCTCACATAATACTGTGACCTAGCTTGATACTCTAGTAGAGATTTAATGTTTTTGGAGGAAAGCATGCTTACATATTCCTTGTCCCCAGTGAATAGGTATTTATGTGCCAAGTTCATGCTAGGTGCTGGGAATATAGCAGTGAACAAAAATGATCACTGTTCCTGCCCTTCTGGGAGCCCACAGTTTACTGGAAAGGGTATTAAGTAACCCCAAAATAATTCTGTAATTGGAACTCTTGATAAGAACTTGGAAAAGAACGGGTTTCTCGAAAAGGGTGTAGAAAGGATGAAATAATCAGAGAAGGCTTATAGGGGAAAATAATTTATAAGATCTGAAGAATGATTGGGGCTATCTAGGTGGAGAGTCCCATTTGTGAAGCCCACATGTGAGGTAGAGCTTGGGTTTTGGAGCCATTGAAAGATAGCTGGTATGGGTGGAGTGCAGAGAGTTAGCGTGGACAGTAGCTGGGAATGAGGCTGCTGAGATGTGGCTTAGGGCCCGATTATGCCAGACCTACTAGGCCATGCTGAGCACTTTGGGTTTTGTCATACATGCAATAGGAAGCTATTGAAAGGTTTTTGGCTTTTTTTTTTTTTTTTTGGTTTTTGGTTTTTCTTTTTTCAGATTGAGATGAAACTTACAACATGAACCATTTTAAAGTGAATACTTCAGTGGTATTTAGTACATTCATGATGATGTACAACCACCATTGGTATCTGTTCTAAAACATTTTCATCACCCCAAATGGAAACCTCATCCCCATTAAGCAGTTATTATTGAAGAGTTTTAAGGGGAGTGATGTGTGACTTGTAGTATGTAAGATCTTTCTGGCAAGTTTCTGGAGAAGGGGATGGAGAGGGCAAGAGTGGAAGCAAGACAACAGACTTGGAAATAGTGGTCAAGTCCAGAGGCAGAGGGTGGTGGTGGCTTCCTGGACAAGGGACAAGAATAGAGACCATTGATATGGAGAAAAGTGCAGTGATCCAAATGGAGCTATGTAATCACGTTTGGTTATCTGTTTCAGTGACTTAGTCACTTTGTAATTATCTACATCACTGTTTCCCAAAGAGTAGTCCATCCCCTATTTAGATCTGGTAGGCTGCTTGTTAAAAGTATAGATACTGAAGCCCACCTCAAAGTACTGATGCAAATGGACTAGAGAGGGACCCTAAAGGATTCTTCTTGGGACTGAGGTTTGAGAGCCACCTATTGTCTTCTTTCTCATTCTGGTGTCCTTTAAAATTGCAGGCTGCCAACAGTCCATTAAAGAGAGATGAACGCAAATGAAACAGAGAAGGGCCAAATGGATAACCTAGTGTATGCTCATAATTTTGAGTGGGATGGGTGCTTTTTGGAGATAGAACTTTAATTTGATCCTAAAGATAAATATGTAATATAGACAGTTTTATTGGGTGGTGTTTGTTTTTGATTCTTTTCTTCCTTGGAGTAATGTGACTCTCCCAGAATTAAGTGGTGACCACTGTGAACAATGGCATTATCATGAAATATAATGTAGGTACAGTATAGTAATTTATTGTAAAAGAAACCTATAACTGCTGCAAATGAACTTATAAAACAAACCATCGTAGTATTTTTGCAGGTCCCTTGTGTCTACGGGGATTCCTATTAGAGAGATGTCCACTTCAATTAACTGATTTTAGAAGCCAGGTTTTTGAGACTTTAAAGTCAGAAAGTCCTTCAAACTATAGTAAAAATCACCAATCAACAAATCAAAATTTTTCTTTTTGACTTCTGGTTTCTGTTTGCCTCTGGCAGGTTTTTCTAACCCAGTACTACCTCTTCGAGCTGTTACTTCTAGCCGGAGTCTGCAACACTCTGATGTTTCTATCCGATCCAAGTAATTCCCTCCCCTGCCACCATTTCTGTAATATGTTTGGTTAATTTATAATTTTAGAACTGAAAGAGGTCACGGAGAATCTAGTTTTCTGTTGTTTTTGAAACTATGACCTTTGGAGATCTGAAAGTAACTGAAAGAAGGCTCCTGCTAAGGAGCTGTGTTAGGTCCTTGGGGAATGTCTCCATGAGAAGTGGGTGTGAATATCCAGCAGCAGTCAAGAGCTAAGCCCTCTATTCTACCCAGCATAACAGCACCCCAAACCAGCCACCCCTGTGTAGCTTTTAACTGGCCTCCTTGGCACCAGCCCTTCCTGCAGGCAGCCGTGCATGAGTGCTCTCCTGGCACCTTCTCTCTTTGAATATGAAGTTCTTAGCTTCTACAAGATGTTTCTTTTTGATTAATGTTATTTCCAGTCTTCTAGAAAGACACTCGGGCACCTCTGGCTGTGTTTCTTTTTCAGCATGTACAAATTCAGATCTTAAAGTGGTTTCATTGCTTCATCATAGAATTTTTTAATGAAATAATATTTTGAGTGCCTGACTGGCTTTGATCTTTTTCCCTAGACCACTTAAGTTTGGAGAGGGATCTGAGGCAAAGCTGTCCATTTATTTTACACTAAAGACAAACAGAATCCGTAAATAGCCAGCTTTTTTTTGAAGCTTAATTTTTCTGTTCCACAAAAATGCATGTCGTTGTACAAGAGCACACGCTATAGAAGAATATAAAAAGGAAAGTAAAATTCCTCAGAAATACTCGAGTTAGCCCTTATTGACATTTTCATAAAATTTTCCAAGTATAGCCCTCTGTCTCTGTCTCCTTCTTTCTCGTTATATATGTGTGTGCCTATGTCTAGTCACACACACCATGTACAGATGAAGTGCTCAATAATGGGATTTTGCTGTGTGTGGTATTCTGCAACCTGCTATGTTTTTCTAATAGCATGTGGTGGGCAACTGTCCATTTCAATAAATATATATTATCTTTTTAATGACTGAGTGTTTTTATTGGATGCTTTTCATGCAATTAATACAAATCCCAGGACAAACTAATAATAAGAATTATAACTAAATAATAAGAATATATTGCAAAATCCAGTGGGTAGGGGCTTCAGACATGATTTAATCAGGATTTAGGAATTTTTTCTTTATAATTTTCTTTTTCATGCTCCTCATGGTAGCAAAATAGCTGCAGCGCTAGGGGCCCATTATCCAGAAATAGAGAGCCTTTGTCAATCATTGAACTAAAATCCTAGGCTCCTTCTACTTGGACCATCTTGGGTAATGTGACCAAGGGAATGGCATTACTCTGATTGCTTCTGATTTGGGTAGAAGTTTATGCCAGTCCCATCCAAAGTTCATGAATAGGAAGCTCAGAGCTCTGCTAGAAAATAAGGGGAAACAGCTTATAGAGGAGGTAGCTAATGGTTTCTGTTGGAGTTTTACTTTGGGCTTCCTGATAGTCATTTAAGTTTCCAGCTTTTCAGTCTATAAATTATTGCTGCTCTAAGCATGCTTGCATATATACCATTTTATTCTTGTGCAGTCATCTCATTTGGATAAATTCTTATTAGAGGCATTGCTGGATCAAAGATATGCCCATTTTACATTTTAATTGCCATAAGCCATCTAAACTGGAAACCACACTCTCGCCAATTATATTTTGAAATCCCTCAACTGCCTGTTGTGAGGTTTTTTCTTTTCTTTTCTTTTTGCTTCTGAATCTTTAAGTAGAGACTTCAGAATTGAAGCAGAATTTCAGGTGTCACAATTTCTCTGAGCAAGGAAAATTTGACATGACATAATTCGAGGTTAATCAAAGCTTCTGTGTGGAAAATGTTTCACCAGGAAGGCAAAAGAGAGAAGGATAGAGAGGAATGTATTCTACCAGCTGCAGGCCTACTGTTTGGTGAATGATGGCTCAGGAATAGACTGGGTGCCCCTGAGTGCCAACCTGTATGTTCCCGTTGGCATGTGGTCTGGAGTTACTCTGTATTGTCTATGTCCTCATTCCCGTGCATGTTATAAAGACCAGCCAAACATAATTGAAAGTGCTGGGAGATGGTAGCCACTAATGCGTTTAGTCTGCACTTTCAACTATAGCACTTCTGAAATTCTTACCGTTGAATTTGGTAGAAAAAACTAACTTAGAAATCAGTGATCTCTGGGATGGCAGGACCTTGGCCATCCTTTTGAGGAAGTGAATGGGGAAGCTCATGGATTGTACACTTTCAGGGAACCAATGGCAGAGAGATGCTCTTTGCTAGGATGGCCTTTCTTAATGTGAATGAGAAGAGCATTTGAATGGAAACAACAGAAAATCTCAGGGTTACAGAGAACGTCTTTTGAGTATTTTTGGCACAGTTGTAGGTGCCATCCTGTTTAATCCTCATAATGACCTTTTTTATGTCAATAGTAAAAGGAAACCGAAAGTCAGAAAGATTAACTGGTCCGCTGTATAGTTAGTATGTAGAAGAAGCAAGAATTCTGAACCCTTTTTCTCACCACATTTTGCTCTACGATGCTCCGTCTCTCCCATATAAAAATTATTAATAACAACTTGCTTTGTTTTATTTTAACTGATGATACAAAAGAAGGAATATAGTGTCTAGTATTAAAATTAAAATGACATTGAAGAGATTCACCTTAAAATTGTAAATGATAAAAATGAGCCCAAAGTGCAAATGGCCCAAATGAGGTGTATGACCTAGAAAATAAGGAAGTTGGACTAATAGTGACAAAGGGAGCAGGCTAACCTGTGGGTGCTGTAAGTAGGGACTTCCATGAGCTTGAGACATGAGGAAAGGAGCCAAATGGTAAAAATAGATAAGATAAAGTGTATGGTATACATGAGCATGTTCTAAAGCTACGAATATGCTAAAGAAGTAGAAATTACTGTTAAATTAGAAAGTGTGTATCATGGAAGCCTTTTTCCATGCTGCACATGCCAATGGGAACATACAGGTTGGCACTTTTATTACAAAGTAGGGAAGTGGTAGAGTTTTGGAGATGTGTGGACTTGGCTGCTCTGTTTATTTGGATTGAGAATACGAGATGGATATGGCTCGATAATCAAGAAGAAGAAGAAGAGAAAAGGGCAACTTATAACTAAAGAGCAAAAATACATTTCTATTAAAAAAGAAAGTGTTAGGGTGTAGCATGTTTAGTGGAGAAAAGTGATGGCTTCAACTCACAGGAATGGAATTATGTAACACAGGGTCGGCTCTTCTGCCAGTTAGAATAAGGAAGAGTTCTTTGTGGGCAGGGGCCGAAAGGAGAGCTCTCAGCCTCTCACCACTCTCCCCCTCTTTAAATTGCTGAATGCCATGGGGAGCTGGAGGGCACTAACGGATTGAGTGGTCCTAGTGAGTCTTGTATTGCTTCTGGCAACAAGTGCATTGCTGTCCTTGGGCTCCTGCTGGCTGCTACGCGCTGCCCGTTGTTTGTGGTGTCTGCCAGTGGACCACTGATGAAGAGCCATGGGGGAGAGTACAGGGCCTTGGCAAATGCCCAGCCGTCCGTGGCAGACCCTGCTCACTGTAGGTGCTTTAGTGGGAACCGAGTGTGTTCTTTCCCACTGATGCTGTAATGAACCCATTACAAAATATCTGCTCTCGTGTCTCCTTAGTCACCTTTACTGGGAATTGACTCCGTTGCCCAATTGCACTGATCATTAAAAACTTTAAATGTGCAGTCTAAACTTTTCTCTCCTTGGCTCGACGCAATTGCTTCTTGCCCTATTTGGCAGTCTTGACAGTAGCTGTGAGCACTAGTGATGTTATTGGCTGAGGAGTTAAACAGAAGCTGAATAAAGTTTGGCTCCCCGTATAGCCAGGGCAGAGCTTCTAGCCCCAGGGTTAAGACAATACAGAAACAGCAACTGAAAATGTCATTGAGCAGTGTGACATGAATAGACTTCGATGCCCAATGGGGGCATCCGTGCCTCAGTGTTGAAGATGCTGCTGCAGACTTCCAAAGCTCCAAATTTGTGCTCAAGTTTCTTTAGTCTCAAAATCTTAGCGTGAAATATTTAGTACCCTAGGAAAGCTAAATTAATGGTGAGTCAAAGTAATTAAGGCAAAGTAAATAATCTCCAAGGTTCTCATTCCCCGTGAAACTAATTTCATATCTTATCCTTCATGTGTTAAAAGTAGTTCTCTGCTAATTCAAGATGCCCGTGCTCTGTGTTGGTGAAGTGCACTTCAGTTCTATTGAAAGGATGCAGATTAGAGAGTTATTTTCAATTGGGCATTTTTTTTCTTTTTTAAAAGACAGACACTCATTTTGGCACCACCAGAGTGTGAATCTCTTTGGGTGAACTGAGTTGGATACAGCCGTAGCCAGGCAGATGATGGGCCAACTAGCTTATGATAACTTGCAGCTGGGACAGCCTTTTCATCCTGTTAGTAAGAACTCTCAGTTCCCATCCTTCTATCTGATGATGAGATTAGTTTAACTTCTTGCAGGATTTGGACTGGCCAGAGCTTGACCTTGTCTGTGTTACACGTTTAGGAACTAGATCTGTTTAGGTCTTCTACATAATGGGAACATTGGGACTTGAACATAATTTTACAATTATTTGTCATCTTGAAATAATCATGACATATAAATTAAATAGCTTTTAGACTTCAGTGTACCAAAGCTGGTCTTTCTACAATTGAGCTGTTCCAGTGATAATGCCCCATTGTCCTAGGGCCCGAGAAGACATGGTACTTTGGAGTGAGTGCATGGCTAGGATAGATACTATGCTTTCTCCAACTCATGAAACTGCGTTAGAATTTATTATTGTTACAGCAGTGGTCTTGATTAAATGTGAGGATTCTTTCTCTATGATAAGAGAGTACTTTGGTTAGAAAGAACAGAGGTGTTTGAAGAGAAATGTTTAACATACAATCCTCAGTTACCTACAGCTGAAATATGAGATCATTATCCTGCTTTTGCTCACTTTCAAAATCCCTCAGTTATCTTTTTCTCTTTAAAGAGATGCCTCAACCCTTTAGTGCATCATGGACTTGTTCTTCCAGAGAAATGCAGTTTTGCCTTTAAAATGTTTTGAGATGGCAGCATGGGAGTGGAATATGCAGTATTCAGTTTATATCACAGAGCGGAATCTGCATCTACTCACACATCCATGTGGAAAAACATGCATAATTAATAGGAGAGCCATATGTAAAGTGATTCTCTGATTTTTGATATTTGGTTTTAGTTCATAAGAAGAGTTTTAGGACAGTGAAGTGTCCTTTTTGCTGAATTTTTAATTTCTCTTTCTGAAAAAAATCAAAGTTGAGTTGAGCCTAGGTATGTGGTATATATAGATAATTTTTTTACTTTATGTGAAGCCCTCATACTATATTTGTACACGATGATTTTTTAATATTACCATCTTTATTATGAGCACTACATTTATACAGCACCTAACAAAGTGTAAAGCACCAGCTCATCTTTTGATCATCATGACTTCTGAATGAACTGGGTAACCATTATTATCCCTGTTTTATTTATTTATTTATTTATTTATTTATTTATTAAAAAGATTTTATTTATTTATTTGAGAGAGAGAGTGAGCGCACAAGCCGGGGGAGAGGCAGAGGGAGAGAGAAAAGCAGGTTCCCCGCTGAGGAGGGAGCCCAGGACCCTGGGATCATGACCTGAGCCGAAGGCAGACATTTAACTGACTGAGTCACCCAAGCATCCCTAATATCCCTGTTTTAAAGGTGATGAAATTTGATGCAGTTTGTTATTCATCCCTTCATTGATCCTTTATTTCACAAACTTGTACTGAATGCTTCTCAATGTTTGACAGTTCTGAATGTACAAAGAGGAGATGCTCCCTGCCCTTGAGGACAGAGACAATGTAGAGGAAATGGATAGATAGGCACAGATAATGCTGTGTGGTCAGCATTTTGTTGCAGATAGTGTTCAAGGTTCCCACAGCAAGGTACGTTTCATTCAGATGAGGGAACTGAGAGTACCATTTGTAGAGAGAATTAAACTATGCTTCAGAGGGGTTCTCCAGGTAGGGAAGGTCATCCAAAGCTGAGACACAGAGGCGTAAAAGAGCACGGTGTGCCCAGGGAGAGTGGTGTGAAATGGCTGGAGCATTGAGAATAAGCAGAGGAGATGAGGCTTTGGAAAGGTCACCTAACTTGTAAATGACATAGCCAGGGAGGGACAGGGTTTTCTACTTCCTAGGATGATGTTTCTCCTTTACATTAGGTTCTTTGTTGCTTATTTAGGTTTTCTTTTTTTTTCTAAATACATCACTGACACCCTCTACACAAGCCATGTTGAAGAATATGACAGCTAGGGGTTTCATGTGACAAGGTTATCTCATGTGGCTTGAGAGGTGTAGCTTGTCCTTTGGTCAGTGTATGAATATGTGTGTCCTCCTATGTATTAAGGTGAAGTGACTGGGGACTGAGGCCCAGATGGTCTCAGTTAAATGTTCTGACAGGAGAAGCAAATGCCATTTTTTCAACCACAGACAAGTGCATTTTTGCTGCATGGCCCCAGCCCTAGTTTGGAGGTCTCCCAAGTTACATGTATTCGGCACTTGGAAATCTAGAGGCTTTAGTAATTAGGGGGGCGGAGCAAGATGGCGGAGGAGTAGGAGACCTGGATTTTGTCTCCTCTCAGGAATTCAGCTGGATAGGGATCAAACCATTCTGAACACCTACAAACTGAACAGGAGATCGAAGAAAAGAATAGCAACAACTCTCTCATCAGAAAAGCGACCACTTTCTGGAAGGTAGGACGTGCGGAGAAGTGAATCTGAGGCGATATTCCGGAGGACAGGCGGAGGGGGAGGGGCCTCCGTTGGCATCTTCTGGCAACTGATAGAACCACGGAGCACAAAATCGGAACTTTTAAAAGTCTGCTCCGCTGAGGGACGTCACTCTGGTGGCTAAGCGGGGGGTGGAACCCTCCGGGACAGTGTGGTCTCAGGACCCTCGGGGTCACAGAAAGACCTGGGGTGCCTGAGTGAGGCAGAGCTCCCAGGTATCGGAGCAGGGAAGCCGGCTGCAGAGACGGAGCCGAGGAGCAGACTCTCAGCTCGGGGTGGCCATAAACTGTGATCCGCGGCACAGTCGGGCCCCTGCTCCTCCAGCAGGGACCCAACAAGCGGCAGATCCGGGGAGACTCACCTTCCTCCCCCGGGAGGAGCCGCGCGGGAGTGCGCCGCCGGGATCTGCTGGGTTTGGAGACTCCACCCGGGGTCGGGTGCCAGAGAGAGAAACGCTCGGTCACAGGCCGGGTGAGCACGGAGTGCGGCTGGAGACCGGGGAGACGGGAGTGACTGACGGCTTTTCTCTGGGGGCTCACTGAGGAGCGGGGCCCTGAGTTCTCGGCTCCTCCGGGGCGGAGATTGGGAGGCCGCCATTTTCACTCTCTGCCTCCGAAGCTGTACGGAAAGCTCGCAGGGAACAAAAGCCCCGGAGAGCAAACCTGAGCAGATTACTTAGCTGGGAGGGGGCAAGGGCGGGGCAATTCTGCCTCTGGCAAAGACACTTGGAAACCACGGCAACAGGCCCCTCCCCAGAAGATCAGCGAGAACAGCCAGCCAAGACCCAGTTTACCGATCAATGAGAACGGCAGAACTCCAGCGCTAGGGGAATACTGCACATAGAATTCATGGCCTTTTTACCATGATTCTTTAGTCTTTCAAAGATAATTTTTTTTAACTGTCTTTTTTCTTTTTTTTTTTTAGTTTTTCTTTTTTCCTTTTTCAACCAACATCTTATCAATCCCTTTTTTTAAAAAAAACATTTTTATTTTTCATTTTTAGAGTCATATTCTATCCCTTCATAGTAGTTACCCGTATTTTTGGCATATATATATAAGTTGTTCTCTCTTTAAAATTTTGAGATAGTTTCTTCTAACAGATTAAAATATACCCTAAATCTCTAGTATATGGTGTTTTCTATTCCCCTGCCTGATCACATTTTCTCCCTTTTTTTTTCTTTTTTTAAATCCTCTTCTTTCTTCTTTTAACAAACTTCTTATCAATTCCTTTTATAAAATTTTTTATAATTTCCATCTTTACAGTCATATTCCATCCCTTCATCATATCAACCCTTATTTTTGTACATATATAAGTTTTTCTTTCTTTAAAATTTTGGGAGGCACTTTCTTCTAAAAGACCAAAATACACCCCAAATCTAGTGTGTGGCACTGATCTATATACCAGCCTGATCATATTTGATCACATTCTGTTTTTTTTTGTTGTTGTTGTTTTGTTTTGTTTGTTTTTATCTTTATCTTTTTCTTTTTCTTTTTTCTCTCTTTCCATTTCTTTTTCCACTGCTTCAGGTCTTTTCTGATTTGTTTAGAGTATATTTTCTGGGGACATTGTTACTCTGCTAGCATTTTGTTCTCTCATTCAGCTATTCTCCTCTGCACAAAATGACAAGACGGAAAAAATCACCTCAACAAAAAGAACAAGAGGTAGTACCAACTGCCAGGGACCTACTGAATACGGACATTAGTACGGTGTCAGATCTAGAGTTCAGAATCATCACTTTAAAGATACTAGCTGGGCTTGAAAAAAATATGGAAGTTATTAGAGAAACCCTTTCTGGAGAAGTAAAAGAACTAAAATCCAACCAACTAGAAATCAAAAAGGCTATTAATGAGGTGCAATCAAAAATGGGGGCGCTAACTGCTAGAATAAATGAGGCAGAAGAGAGAATCAGTAATATAGAAGACCAAATGATGGAAAATAAAGAAGCTGAGAAAAAGAGAGATAAACAACTACTGGATCACGAGGGCAGAATTCGAGAGATAAGTGATACCATAAGACGAAACAACATTAGAATAATTGGGATCCCAGAAGAGGAAGAAAGAGAGAGAGGGCAGAAGGTATAATGGAGCAAATTATAGCAGAGAACTTCCCTAGTTTGGGGAAGGAAACAGGCATGAAAATCCAGGAAGCACAGAGAACCCCTCTCAAAATCAATAAAAATAGGTCAACACCCCGACATCTAATAGTAAAACTTACGAGTCTCACAGACAAAGAGAAAATCCTGAAAGCAGCTCGGGAGAAGAGATATGTAACCTACAAGGGTAGAAACATTAGATTGGCAACAGACCTATCCACAGAGACCTGGCAGGCCAGAAAGGACTGGCAGGATATATTCAGAGCACTAAATGAGAAAAATATGCAGCCAAGAATACTATATCCAGCTAAGCTGTCATTGAAAATAGAAGGAGAGATAAAAAGCTTCCAGGACAAACAAAAACTAAAGGAATTTGCAAACACAAAACCAGCCCTACAGGAAATCTTGAAAGGGGTCCTCTAAGCAAAGAGAGAGCCTAAAAGCAACATAGACCAGAAAGGAACACAGACAATATACGGTAACAGTCACCTTACAGGCAATACAATGGCACTAAATTCCTATCTTTCAATAGTTACCCTGAATGTGAATGGGCTAAATGCCCCAATCAAAAGACACAGGCTATCAGACTGGATTAAAAAACAAGACCCATCGATATGCTGTCTGCAAGAGACTCATTTTAGACCCAAAGACACCCCCAGATTGAAAGTGAGGGGGTGGAAAACCATTTACCATGCTAATGGACACCAAAAGAAAGCTGGGGTGGCAATCCTTATATCAGACAAATTAGATTTTAAACCAAAGACTGTAATAAGAGATGAGGAAGGACATTATATCCTACTTAAAGGATCTATCCAACAAGAAGATCTAACAATTGTAAATATCTATGCCCCTAACATGGGAACAGCCGATTATATAAGGCAATTAATAACAAAAGCAAAGAAACATATCGACAACAATACAATAATAGTGGGGGACTTTAACACCCCCTCACTGAAATGGACAGATCGTCTAAGCAAAAGATGAACAAGGAAATAAAGACTTTAAATGACACACTGGACCAAATGGACTTCACAGACATATTCAGAACATTCCACCCCAAAGCAACGGAATACACATTCTTCTCTAGTGCCCATGGAACATTCTCCAGAATAGATCACATCCTAGGTCATAAATCAGGTCTCAACCGGTACCAAAAGATTGGGATCATTCCCTGCCTATTTTCAGACCACAATGGTTTGAAACTAGAACTCAATCACAAGAGGAAAGTCGGAAAGAACTCAAATACATGGAGGCTAAAGAGCATCCTACTGAAGAATGAATGGGTCAACCAGGAAATTAAAGAAGAATTTAAAAAATACATGGAAACCAATGAAAATGAAAACACAACTGTTCAAAATCTTTGGGATGCAGCAGAGGCAGTCCTAAGAGGAAAGTATATAGCAATACAAGCCTTTCTCAAGAAACAAGAAAGGTCTCAAGTACACAACCTAAGCCTACACCTAAAGGAGCTGGAGAAAGAACAGCAAATAAAGCCTAAACCCAGCAGGAGAAGAGAAATAATAAAGATCAGAGCAGAAATCAATGAAATAGAAACTAAAAGAACAGTAGAACAGATCAACGAAAATAGGAGCTAGTTCTTTGAAAGAATTAACAAGATTGATAAACCCCTGGCCACACTTAATCAAAAAGAGAAGAGAAATGACCCAAATCAACAAAATCATGAATGAAAGAGGAGAGATCACAACCAACACCAAAGAAATACAAACAATTATAAGAACATATTATGAGCAACTCTATGCCAGCAAATTAGATAACCTGGAAGAAATGGATGCATTTCTAGAGATGTATCAACTACCAAAACTGAACCAGGAAGAAATAGAAAACCTGAACAGACCTATAACCACTAAGGAAATTGAAGCAGTCATCAAAAATCTCCCAAAAAACAAAAGCCCAGGGCCAGATGGCTTCCCAGGGGAGTTCTACCAAACATTTAAAGAAGAATTAATACCTATTCTTCTGAAACTCTTCCAAAAATAGAAATGGAAGGAAAACTTCCAAACTCATTTTATGAGGCCAGCATTACCTTGATCCCAAAACCAGACAAAGACCCCATCAAAAAGGAGAATTACAGACCAATATCCCTGATGAACATGGATGCAAAAATTCTCACCAAAATACTAGCCAATAGGATCCAACAGTACATTAAAAGGATTATTCACCACGACCAAGTGGGATTTATCCCTGGGCTGCAAGGTTGGTTCAACATCCGCAAATCAATCAATGTGATACAATACATTAACAAAAGAAAGAACAAGAATCATATGATCCTCTCAATAGATGCAGAAAAAGCTTTTGACAAAGTACAGCATCCTTTCTTGATCAAAACTCTTCAGAGTATAGGGATAGAGGGTACATACCTCAATATCATAAAAGCCATCTATGAAAAACCTACAGCAAATATCATTCTCAATGGGGAAAAACTGAGAGCTTTCCCCCTAAGGTCAGGAACGTGGCAGGGATGTCCACTATCACCACTGCTATTCAACATAGTATTGGAAGTCCTAGCCACAGCAATCAGACAACAAAAAGAAATCAAAGGCATCCAAATCGGCAAAGAAGAAGTCAAACTCTCACTCTTTGCAGATGATATGATACTTTATGTGGAAAACCCAAAAGACTCCACCCCAAAACTGCTAGAACTCATACAGGAATTCAGTAAAGTGGCAGGATATAAAATCAATGCACACAAGTCAGTGGCATTCCTATACACCAACAACAAGACAGAAGAAAGAGAAATTAAGGAGTCGATCCCATTTACAATTGCACCCAGAACCATAAGATACCTAGGAATAAATCTAACCAAAGAGGCAAAGGATCTGTACTCAGAAAACTATAAAATACTCATGAAAGAAATTGAGGAAGACACAAATGGAAAAACGTTCCATGCTCATGGATTGGAAGAACAAATATTGTGAAGATGTCAATGCTACCTAGAGCAATCTACACATTCAATGCAATTCCCATCAAAATACCATCCACTTTTTTCAAAGAAATGGAACAAATAATCCTAAAATTTGTATGGAACCAGAAAAGACCCCGCATAGCCAGAGGAATGTTGAAAAAGAAAAGCAAAGCCGGCGGCATCACAATTCCGGACTTCCAGCTCTATTATAAAGCTGTCATCATCAAGCCAGCATGGTACTGGCACAAAAACAGACACATAGATCAACGGAACAGAATAGAGAGCCCAGAAATGGACCCTCAACTCTATGGTCAACTCATCTTTGACAAAGCAGGAAAGAATGTCCAATGGAACAAAGACAGTCTCTTCAACAAATCGTGTTGGGAAAATTGGATAGCCACATGCAGAAGAATGAAACTGGACCATTTCCTTACACCACACACAAAAATAGACTCCAAAAGGTTGAAAGACCTCAGTGTGAGACAGGAGTCCATCAAAATCCTAAAGGAGAACACAGGCAGCAACCTCTTCGACCTCAGCCGCAGCAACTTCTTCCTAGAAACATCGCCAAAGGCAAGGGAAGCAAGGGCAAAAATGAACTATTGGGACTTCATCAAGATAAAAAGCTTTTGCAAATCAAAGGAAACAGTCAACAAAACCAAAAGACAACTGACAGAATGGGAGAAGATTATTTGCAAATGACATATCAGAGAAAGGGCTAGTATCCAAAATCTATAAAGAACTCATCAAACTCAACACCCAAAGAACAAAGAATCCAATCAAGAAATGGGCAGAAGACATGAACAGACATTTTTCCAAAGAAGACATCCAAATGGCCAACAGACACATGAAAAAGTGCTCAATATCGCTCGGCATCAGGGAAATCCAAATCAAAACCTCAATGAGATACCACCTCACACCAGTCAGAATGGCTAAAATTAACAAGTCAGGAAACGACAGATGTTGGCGGGGATGCGGAGAAAGGGGAACCCTCCTACACTGTTGGTGGGAATGCAAGCTGGTGCAGCCACTCTGGAAAACAGTATGGAGGTTTCTCAAAAAGTTGAAAATAGAGCTACCATATGATCCAGCAATTGCACTACTGGGTATTTACCCCAAAGATACAAAAGTAGTGATCCGAAAGGGTACGTGCACCCTGATGTTTATAGCAGCAATGTCCACAATAGCCAAACTGTGGAAAGAGCCAAGATGTCCATCGACAGATGAATGGATAAAAAAGAAGTGGTATATATATACAATGGAATATTATGCAGCCATCAAAAGGAATGAGATCTTGCCATTTGCAACGACGTGGATGGAACTGGAGGGTATTATGTTGAGTGAAATAAGTCAAACAGAGAAAGACATGTATCATATGATCTCACTGATATGAGGAATTCCTAATTGCAGGAAACAAACTGAGGGTTGCTGGAGTGGGGGGTGGGATGGGAGGGATGGGGTGACTGAGTGATAGACACTGGGGAGGGTATGTGCTCTGGTAAGTGCTGTGAATTGTGCAAGACTGTTGAATCTCAGATCTGTACCTCTGAAACAAATAATGCAAAATGTTAAGAAAAAAAAAAGAAGAAGAAGAAGGTAGCGGGAGGGGAAGAATGAAGTGGGGGAAATCGGAGGGGTAGACGAACCATGAGAGACGATGGACTTTGAAAAACAAACAGGGTTCTAGAGGGGAGGGGGGTGGGAGGATGGGTTAGCCTGGTGGTGGGTATTGAGGAGGGCACATTCTGCATGGAGCACTGGGTGTTATGCACAAACAATCATGGAACACTTCATCTAAAACTAATGATGTAATGTATGGGGATTAACATAAGAATAAAAAAATAGAGGCTTTAGTAATTATTTGGAAGGGTTTGGTTTTTTGAAGTTGTTTCTCTGGTTGAAAATGACTTTTTGTTCACAAGCGCTGAGTAAGTGCTAGAAATAATTGAAAATGACTTGAAGAAGGAGGATAAAGTGGGGTAGGGCATATTAGTAGCTGGCTGATGTTATTGCTTGCAAGCAGGCAGTTTTGTTAGATTTTGTACACTGTATGTGGTATAAAGAACAAACCTTTCCATTTTTTTTTCTGAGAGCCATGATGTTATCTCAGTAATTGAAAATAATCTTCTAAAGTTGCTCTTTAACTAGATTTACACAATCCCCTTTCAAATCAGCTGTTATCTGCCCTTACATTTCACAGTAAATGTTGCTGTCTGCACAGCCCCTGCTAACAAGAAGATCAAGTATAACTCTTTTCATGATTTGAAATAAAGTATTTCTATTGTAATTATCCTGGTTCCTGGTTGTGGTGTTATAAGGGAGCTCCTTTCTCAGCCGGGTTTATGAGGAATACAAGGCCTTCTGTTCTTTTTCACAAACATCTAAGGGTTTGTCTAACTTGCTCAATCATTTTAATTTTTTTATGTTTAAAAATGTTTTCATAGATAGTTCATGGTGTGGGTTGGGATTAAAGAGAGGTGGGTTTTGGGAATTTTTTCTTCTATACTGTGTGATACCCCGAGAGGCACATGTTTCTATCTTCACTGACCTCATTTTGGCAAAATTAAAATAAACACTATGCCTATGAAGCAGCAGTAGGTAGGTTTTAAATGGGTGTTTTATGACAGTGGTGACAGAGGTAAACATTAAAATGTGCTGCTAGAAAATGTTGTGAAAAGCTGTGGAATCTTTGAAATTCTTCAAGAACAGGATAAATTCTCATATGTTTAGGACACAAATTCTCCGAGTCTTATATATTGTGGTGATATATGTAACTCTCTACTTCTAGATTGTGTTTTCATTCTATTTTTAAGTTGTTATGTTATTACTCTTGCATTATTGACTTATAAAGCATTTTGCTTATTTGTAGGCTAGCAATTTTCAATAAAGTTTTTTTTAAGTCATACCGCAAATTAATTCCTCATGGAAGATAACACTCAACAACCATGGAAGAATAAAAGGACATTAAGTCCTGTTTAAATTTGGCGTATCAAATAAATCTGAGACTATACATAGGAGGTTCTCAGTAGGCATTTTGCTGCTGGTATTTTGCGAAGGAAGTACTGAGAGTTGAACAAAGGATGGGGTTAGGGACAGAAGACACTAAGGCAGCTAACTGGTTTTCAGACTTCTTTTGAGTATGGTCCTCTTGGCTCTTCATGATGTCAGTTGGAATAGTTAGATTAAGAACCAGCTCTTCCATTTAACAACTATTTAAGTCCCTTAAACATTTTAAGCCTAACTTCACTTGGGTGCAAAATAAGAGGGTTGGATAAAATGACCCTTTAAGATTCTCAACTGCTCTGAAATGATGAACTGTTAAATTTTTTTTTTTTAAAGATTTTATTTATTTGACAGATACAGCGAGAGAGGGAACACAAGCAGGGGGAGTGGGAAGGGGAGAAGCAGGCTTCCGCGGAGCGGGGAGCCCGATGCGGGGCTCGATCCCAGGACCCTGGGATCATGACCTGAGCTGAAGGCAGATGCTTAACAACTGAGCCACCCAGGCGCCCCGAACTGTTAAATTTTTAAAAGCTGTTCAGTGCACCTATATATTAATAATAAAGAGTGAATTTATTAGCCATAGTTAAACTACATGGTCTGCCATTTTAAACTATTGATCAACTCCATTAGTAGAGATAATGAGAATTGACTGAATCACTTTGACACCTTCTTAATTACATTAACAAAAATACAACTATTGAATAAATATTTCATGTACTACTCCACAGGCTTCATATTATGTGACACTCTTTTCCTAAAAATATTTTCTGACTCTAGATATGGTGTAAGTATTGTTTTGAATTGTAAATAGTAAAAGAGTAAATATCTTGCCTAAATCCCATAGTTAGCTACCTCCAGTGCCTTTTTTGGACTGTTGGATTATAAATTAGTGCTTGCCCCAGATTATTAATTTTCATCTGGTGAAAATGGACACCACTGGCTTACTTCTGTTGGAGGCAAGAGATCCAGGTTGTGCTTCCACTTTTTTTTTTAAAAAAGATTTGTTTATTTATTTAGAGCGAGCACAAGTGGGGGGAGGGGCAGAGGGAGAGGAAGAGAATCTCAAGCAGACTCCATGCCGAGCACAGAGCCCCACAGGGGTCTCGATCTCACGACCCTGAGATCATGACCTGAGCCCACATCAAGAGTCCGGTGCTTAACCAACTGAGCCACCCAGGGGCCCCTCCACTTTTCTTTTTATATTGTTTTGTCTAATTCAGTATTTACTAGAGCTACTATTGCTTCAAAGACATAGGAACAGTCCTAGAGAGTTAAATTCAGATTTTATCCCATGGTTCATGAAACAGGTGAGGAAGTTGATAAGGAAGAACATGGAGATTCTGATAGTTAAAGCCAACTTAGCTACCCCCAATTATCGTAGGACCCTGAGACTTGGATGACCTGTAGAGTGAGGAATAGCTGTCACCTGGCCACCTTCTCTTCCTTCTTCTCAATGGTAGGCTGTCAACAGCACGGGGAATCCAGGGGGTATGGGAGGGGAGGTATGTGTGGAAGAAATGCAGATGGGTACATGGGTAGCTTTCATCTTTCCCAGAGCTCAGAACAGGGAGCACACTGTAAGGAGGAGAGACTGAAGTGGTAACAAAGCTTAAGGTGTCCCCAGAGGCCCTTTATGAGTTTCCCACCTAACAGAGATGTTGCCAGATGAATTCTTCATACTTTTGCCTACACTGAGCTATCCCTCAAGATAGATCTCAGCAGTTATATCCATCCCAGATACACCCAGGCACATTAAACATGACTCTTCTACTTGCACCAGTAAGTCCAGCTTTATTTGACTGTTAGGTGTGCAAAAAGTAAAGGGAGAAGATGTGTGTTAATTAGGTTTGCAGGAGGAGGCAGCATGACCTAGAGAAGGGCAAGGACACAGTGCTTTTATTTTATTTCTGTTTCTCTTCCTGTTCCACTGACCACATGGAACAAAGTTTCCAATTCCTCTTTTGTAAAAGTTTGTAGTATTTTACTAATTGAGGCTGGAAAGTGACATGGACTTGGCTTAAAGCTGTGAGAACATTGTGAATGCTTAAAAATGTTACATAGCCGAACCCTGGGTGCTTGAGCAGACACAAATGAGGAGGAAGAGGCCAGGGTCCCTCTAGTTGAAAAGCAAGAAGAGGCAGGTCCTAATAGAGTGAAATTCATCTGAAAACCGCCCAGTCTAATGCCTTAAAGTGAGGAGACTTCTGAAGATGGTGGGCAGGGAGTTGATATTTGTAACATGCTAATGCAGGCATTTCTGTGAAAGTGTGTAATTTTATATATTGTCATAGAATGTTTTTGTTTTTTTTTAACCATGTGAAATGTGCTCTGAGAGTTACAGCATTTATCTGAAGTAATTTCAAGGTATTTGGAAAGGTGACAAATTCATGTGGTGGTATAGAAAGATGAGAGTACTTTCCTATGTTTTAGGTATTTTCCATTAGTTTTCCTATGAAATAAAGGTGGTTTCCTTCAGACTGAAAGCATTTTTAAAAATTTTTTTTACTGATCTTAGTTCTGAGGAACTTGTTTTTGTTTTTGTTTTGTTTTGTTTTTAAACCTCAATTTCTCTGTCTCAGAGGAAAATTAGGTACCTGTGGGCATTTCTGCTCTGGAAATATTCTTTCCTTGAGAGAAAATGAAGGCGAGGAGGCAGGAAGAGAGACCCCCAGGCCTCTTTCTGTGACTTTGGGCAACTCACTTCAAATCTTGGTAGTCAAGCTTCTCTCTCCAAGTATTAATAATTACGCTTGCCTTTTTCTGTATCTCAGGAATTTGGGGAAAATAGATAACCATACAGATATTTGAACTGTTTGTAGGGAAAATGTTATATAATCATAATTGACATAACACTCTCTGCGAGGCAGGTAGTGTTTGTTTCTTGTTTTTTTTCTACAGTAATGCTCTAGAAAATTTCAGGATCCTGGGGAAAAAAAAAAAAAAAGGAAAGCACAGTATCCCGTGGACCCCCTGAAAAATTTTTCTACAAATCTGATGCATTTGAACTCTGTTTTGGGCAAAGGGTCTTTTTTTTTTTTAAAGATTTTATTTATTTGAGAGAGAGAATGAGATAGAGAGAGCATGAGAGGGGGGAGGGTCAGAGGGAGGAGCAGACTCCCCACTAAGCAGGGAGCCCGATGCGGGACTCGATCCCGGGACTCTGGGATCATGACCTGAGCCGAAGGCAGTTGCTTAACCAACTGAGCCACCCAGGCGCCCTGGGCAAAGGGTCTTTTTACTTTAAATTTCTATATGGTACCTGTTGTTTGGGTTCCCTTGGAAATTTCCATTTTAGATTTAGCTTATAAAAAGAAGGAGAACAGTTTAGCTAAGGGAGCAGGTTAGAGGGAAGGAATGGTAGTACAGGCAGGCAGTATGGATAGAGCCAGGGGAGTTACCAGGCCCTAAAGGAAAGAAAGCCTCCCTGCACTAGGGACGTGTAGTGGGAGGCAAACATGCTGACGTACTCCCTAGTTACAGGGAGGGGGGGCATTCACAGATAGCTGTAGTAGGCAGCGACTTCCAGTCCTCTCCACCCAGGAGAGTTCAAAGTGAGTACCCTGTACTGACATTGATAATGTTACCAGGGGCCATTGAAAGTAAATTACAATAATTTGTTTTAGTGATGCAGAGCCATGCACGATGGCTCATTTTAGGATTTAGTTTTTAGAAGTTTTAAATAAAATTTTAGCCCAGGGTGATGGTTTTCCACTGTCTAGAAAGTACACCTAAACAGACCAGAATATTCTTTGATGATGACAGATAAATCAGGTGTTTATTTTCATTATTTAAATGGCAAAAATGAATAAATGAACAAATGCATAAATAATTGCACTATGTTTTCACAGTATATCATCGTATGAAAGAGAGTCTTAAACAGTGTTGAAAGCCTTTCGGATGAGTGGATGCTTCTGCATCCAGTGAGGTATTCCCAAAGCCCCTCTGTAATCCCCATCACTGTATATTTTATGAATGATTAAGCAATTATATTACTCTCCTGACAGAATATAAGCTTCATGAAGGCAGAGACCATGTCACTCTTGTTCATAGTTGTAGTTCCAACATCTAATATGGTACCCATCACATAGAAGATGGTCAGTGATTGTCTGTTGAATGGATGGATGGATGTACCTAAATATAGTGCAGCTTGATTATCCTGTACCCTAGCTGGATTCAGACACCATCAAAGAAGTAGTTATCTTAAAGTGTTGCTTATATCCACATAGTGAAGAGCCCTTCCTCTTTATAATTCCAAGGTGTATCTGTGGAAACCTTTAATTCTTACTTTCAGTGCTTATTAGATGACTCTCATGTGCAGCTATGAATGTCCACCTCCCGATTTAGAGTTTTACAATTACTGTGATAGATAGCGGCTTCTCCATCATCTACATCACTTTTTTTTAAGTGAGACATTTTCCTTATTAGGCATTTTAGAGACTATTTCAGAATAGCTGGAGAGATTTAGAAGTTAAATGGGGGATAAGTTTAACTTAACTCCCAAGATTCTGTGACTCTTGGGATATATGTTTAATTATATATCTTTAGGCATATTATAGAGACTAACCAATTTCCAGCCCAGGTTTTCATTTATTTAATTTTCTGACACATGTTTTCTTTGATCCATTGTATAGCTTTTCCTAAAATAGAGCCACCTTTCTCTGTTTCCTGGTCCTTGAGCAAGTACGGCCTCCTTTTCCTTGCTCTAAGTCTGTTTTCTAGTTAGCACCCTGACAACATGAATTGATACTATTTGCCTTGCTTTCATGCCCCCAAAATCTGAATGGACTTTAAACAAACAAAAACATCCTTATTTGTGATTATGTTTATTATTTTTGTTACTGTTTGTTACTATTGCTACTAATATTATCAATAACAACATTTATTGAATACTAATCATCCTGTAAGAATATTATAAATATCATTTCTTTTAATCATCTAATTTAAGCCCTATTACATAGGTACTGTTTTATCTCTGTTTTACAGGTAAGGAAACTAGGGCTTACCAGTTAGTTCAGTAACTTGCCCAAAGCCGTTCAAATAGTTAGCTTTAAAGATTTTATTTATTTATTTGAGAGAGACAGAGAGAGAAACAGCTGAGAGGGAAGGGGAGAGGGTCAGAGGGGGAGGGAGAGAGAATCTGAAGCTGACTCTGTGCTGAGCACAGAGACTGACATGGGGCTTGATCTCACAACTGTGAGATCATGACCTGAGCTGAAACCAAGAGTTGGTTGCTTAACTGACTGAGCCACCCAGGCGCCCCTCAAGTAGTTAGCTTTAAATTAAGCTTTTTATATTGAGATAATTATAGATACAACTGTGGTTATAAGAAATAATAGAGATCTCTTATTTTTTTTACATAGTTTCTCCACATGGTAATATCTTGCAAAACTATAGTACAATGTCAAAACTGGGGTACTCACTAATACGGTTAAGATAGAGAGCATTTCCACCACAGTGAGGATCCCCCACTTTGCCCTATTCTTTTTTATGCCCACACCCACCTCCTCTCTTGCCCCTCCTCATAGTGGCCCCAGCAACCACTAATCTATTTTCCAGATTCTATAATTTTGTCATTTCATGAATGTTCTGTAAATACAGTATGTGGGCTTTTGGGCCTGGCTTTTTTTCATGCATTATAATTCCCTGGAGATTCATCTAAGGTGTTTTACCAAAAGTTTGTTCCATTTTATTGCTGAGGAGTAGTTCAGCTTTTTAACCATTATCCTGTCAAAGAAGTTCTGGGTTGTTTCCAGTTTTGGGCTACGATGACTAAAGTTGCTATGGATGTTCATGTATAGGTTTCTAGTTTGAATGTGTCCTAGGCTCTTAATTCTTTGGGATAAATCCTCAAGAGTGCAGTTGGTAGGTAGTTTTATGTTCAGTTTTATAAGAAACTGCCGAACTGTTTTCCACAGTGGCAGTACCCTTATACATTCCCACCAGCAATGTATGAGTGATGTGCTTTCTCCGCATCCTTGCCAGCATTTGGTGTTGTCATTTTTTTTTTTTTAATTTAGCTACCTGATAGGTATCTAGTGATATCTCACTGCAGTTTTAATTTGCATTTTCCAAATTCTTTGGTGAAATGTCCTGCCTCTGTTCCCGGGGCAGCACGGCTCAGGGCTGGATGGTCCCACGTCTGGTGGTTGGCTGTCTGTTGGAGTAACGAGGATGGCCAGCCACGTGGCCTCTCATCCAGGAGGCCAGCTTGGTGATGTGGCAGAATTCTGAGAGAGTAGAAGCACAGAAGGTCTTTTGAGATCTTGGAACTGGTGCACCTTTACTTCCCCTGTGTTCTGTTACTCAAAACAAGTCACAAAGCCAAGCTAGATTCAAGGAGTGGGGAAATAGACTCTGTCTACCTCTTGATGGGAGAGGCTGCCAAGTCAAATATCAACGGGCATGGGAGTACATTGGGGGAATTGGGGGCCATCTCACAATTAATATACCGTATCAGTCATCTTGTATAATTATCTTTCACCCATTTTTTCCCTTCATAACACACATTAGCCTTGGAAACAGTGTGCATTAGTGAAAATATATTTGACTGGGAGTTGGAAAATGGTGTGTGTATGTAAGAAATTGAATTAAGGATGCCTAGAGCCCTAATATTTTCCAGCTTATTTACCAACACTTACCTTTAACATATACAGGATTTACTTCCATTTAAATCAAAATGGGACAGTCATTGTTAGAGATGATAGTTTCATTTTTTTTTTTTTTTTTGTAATGTGCTACATTGGCTAGTTTCTGCCCAATCATTTTCAACTCAACTGCTTCTGGGACAGGCCCTAAATTCATTCAGCAAATCCTTACTAAGTGCCAGGGACTAGGGATAAATAGGAGGAATAACATACGTGCTAAGGACTTCTAGGCCAGTGAGTGACATGGATGTACATAAAAATGGCGGGTGATATGTTGAATCTCCCACCTCATACACGTTTTTCTCTGGACATCTGGCACTTTTCTTTGCTGAATATAATACTAACGTGACATGGCCTCAACTCTTTTCACCCTCCCAGTCCCAAATGTGCAACCACCTGTACCCATAGGCTGCTTAGATCTCTGTCTGTGGACAGGTGTCTCACGTGACCTGGCCGAGTGACAGTGTTCTGGCTCTGATTTTCTAATTAGTAGGAGATTTCTCCATTTGCTAGTTAATTCTGCTTGGCTGGCTGGAGGGAGTGCAGGTCTCACCTTAATTATTTTATAGCTTTGGTTGAAGCTCTAATGCTCTCTGTAACACGTGACTTCTTTTGCTAAGGTCGCACCAAAAAGTAATCAACATGTCTTGCTGCCATATTACCTGATGACAACTTAGAAGACAATAGTGGATAACTTTATGATTTCATTTTTGTTGAAAATGTTGTAACAGAGGAGAAAAGTCTGGGAGAATACATATGAGATGTTAGGAGTTGTAATCTCGGGCTGGTAAGCTTAATGATGATTTTTTTAAAAATTATTTAGGTTTAATTGGGTTTTCTATTCTTATGCTGTAAAAAATGTATTATGTTGTAAAAAAAATTTTTTTTAGTTTATATGAAAAAAATTTAGGGCCCACAGGTAATGATTTATAACCAGAGAGGGAGTGTGAATGTAAGAGGCTTTAGAGCCTCACAGGTGTACAAGGCCCTTATTAAAGTGGTGGCAGAGGCCTCCTGAATGACTCTTATAACGTCAGCATAGAGAGAGAGAAAGCAGGTTTAGGGAATTCTGACCACACTTCATTCTTTGATGTTAATTCTGTATGCAGTCCCCCTGGTGTCTCTATTTCTCTTTTCCCGTCATTCAGTGTGTTGTTCATACTCAAAGATGATGCTTTTGACAGCGATGGACATCTGGAGACACAGAGGTAGCTGAAAATGCCCATATTCAGCCAAAAATCCTTTCAATTAGGAACATGCTTTGAAGTTTTCTGTGCAGTGTGGAATAGAGAAGTGGTTTGTGTTTTGGGGTTTGTTAACAATAGAATCCTTTCTTTTATGTGCAGAGCAGATAGAGTTCTGGCAATGTGAAGGATGGAGAAGCATGTGACCTCCGAGTTTTCTAGTGTGGAGAATGAGTGCAGCAAACAGGATATGCTGCATTGTGAAGCAAGCATCCTATTTATGGATGTAAGGTCAACAAGATATAAGCAGATTCGGTTATACAGGTAGTCAACATGAATTAATATGTACGATTTAGAGTCAGGAACCCAAGACTAATCATTCAAAACACAAGTAGAGACATAGAGGAAATACTGCAGTTTAAGTCCCAGTTCTGAAATATAAGGGCTAGATTCCTATTAAGGAAACTTGGTCATAGCAGGATGAAAAAAAGAAGCAGAAACCAGCCTAAAAGATTCAAGACCAAAAGGAAGGTGAAGCATTATTGCTCCTGGTCTCCCTGGGGTTTCTTCGGTGGCAAGGGATTATACTCTCACATTTCAGAAACTGTGTAGGAAGGACTATATACACTAAGTAGTAGAATTTTTCCTATACTACTTGACTAGTGAGCTCAAAGACTCATTCAAACCATCTAGGCCAAAAACAAAGAAACAGAAATGTTGAAGATGTATCTGTACATGTCCTCTCTCCCCTAGCAAATGTAAATATCTCCATGGCACAACTTTTCCTATATGTAGCTGTAATCACCTTCCTTTGTCTCTCTAGGTATTGAGATGTTAATCTTAATTCTTAATTCCAGTGTCCTCTGGCAAGAGTCCAGGATGGCATATCAATATACAACAATCAATTATATTACTATATACTAACAATGAACAATAAGAAATTAAAATAAAAATGCCATTTACAATAGCACCAAAAATATGAAATACTTAGGGGTAAATCTAACAGAAGATGTGCAAAACCTTTTCACTGAAAAACCATAAAATATTGCTGAGAAAAAGAAGAACTAAATAAATGGAGAGCTATAATTGAAGTCTCAGTTTTGTTATGATGTCAGTTTTCTCCAAATTGATCTATAGATTCAGGGCAACCCTAATCAAAATGCCAGCAGTTTTTGAAATTACAAGACAAATCTAGAAAGTCACAAAGATATGCAAAGAACCTAGAGTAGTCAAAACAACTTTGGAAAAAAAAGAGCAAAGTTGAAGGACTAAAACTATCTGATTTCAAGCTCAGTAATAAAGAGTGAGGTGCTGGTGTTACAATAGACAAATAGATTGTTGGAACAACAGAGAGAGTCAGAAATAGATCCACGTATATAGAGACAATTGATTTTAGACAAGGGTGGAAAGGCATTTCAGTGGAGAAAGGATTGTTTCTTTAACAAATGGCTCCAGAACACGTAGATATCCATAAGGGGAAAAATAAATAATGAGCCATACCTTATAGTATATTTTTAAAATGAATACAAAATAGATTGTAGACATACATGTAAAACCTAAAACTATAAATCTTGTAGAAAAAAAAAACATAGGAGGGGCACCTGGGTGGCTCAGTTGGTAACGTCTGACCCTTGATTTTGGCTCAGGTCATGATCTCAGGATCATGGGATGGAGCCCTGCAGGGGTGCTCCTTATTCAGTGGGGAGTCTGCTTATCTCTCTCTCCCCCTGCCCCTGCTCATGCATGCTCTCTCTCTCTCCCTCTCTAAAATAAATAAGTCTTTAAAAAAAACATAGGAGAAAAATCTTTGTGACATTGAGTTGGACGAAGATTTCTTAGATACGATACCAACACCACAGTCCATAGAAGAACAAGTTGATGAATTAGATCTTATCAAAATTAAAATTTTCTGCTCTTCAGAAGATATTGTTAAGAGAGTGCAAACATAAACCATAGATTGGGAGAAAATATTTGCAAATATATCTGATAATGATTTGCATCCAGAATTTATAAATTACTCTCAAAACTTAGTAAGAAAACAAGGGACCCTCCAAAATAATGGGCAAACAATTTGAACAGATATTCCACCAAAGAAAAAATATGGGTGGCAAATAAACTCATGAAAAGATGCTTAACATCATTAATCATTAGGGAAATGCAAATTAAAACCCAATGAGATAGCATAATAGACATATTAGAATGACAATAATTAAAACAACTAACCATATAAAATGTTGGTGAGGATATGGAGGAAATGGAGCTTTCATACACTGTGTGTGGAAGTGTAAAATGGCACAGTCACTTTGGAAAGTAGTTTGGCAGTTTCTTAAAAATTAAACATACACCTACCACATGATTCATCCATTCTAACCTTTAAATATTTACCCAAGAGGAAAGAAAATATGTGTCTGTACAAAGACTTACATATGAATGTTCATAGCATCGTACTTTGTAATACTCAGAAAGTTGAAACAACTTAAATGTTCATCCGTAGAGGAAAGGACAGACTCACTGCAGCATGTCCATATCTATGCTGAAACTACTCAGGAATAAAATCTAATGAACTATTGATTCATGCAACAACATGGATGAATCTCAGTATAATTATGCTGAGTGAAAGAAGCAAGGCAAAAAAAAAAAAGTCCATACTGTACAATTCCTTATATCTAAAACTATAGCAAATGCTGATGAGTTTACAGTTTCAGAAAGCAAATCAGTGTTTGCCTTGGGATAGAGAAAGGCAGGAAAGGATGAGAGGGAAAGATGAAAAACTTCAAAGGGAGTGGATATATATGTTTATTATCTTGATTGTAGTGATGGTTTCACAGGAATAAACATAGGTTAAAATGTATCAAATTGTACACTTAAAAATGTGCAGTATATTGAATTTGAATGATTTCTTCATAAGGCTATTAAAAATAGTAAAGTGCTATGGTGGGCAGGACGGCAGGAATGGACAAGACATTTTGTGGCCATAAAAGAGTGGATCAGTCTTTGCTGGGAGAGGAGAGCTGGCAAAGATTTTACAGGGGAGGTGATCTTTGCTGAGCTGGGAAAGAAGAATAAGCATTTGTCAGAACTGCTATAAAAACAAAATATTCCAGGTATAGAGCTAGTGTTGGTGAGGGCTGAGAGGTGTGAAGGAGCATGGCAAAAAAATCTGAGGACTTTCTGAGAGGTTGAGTATCCTGGCAGCCATGGAGGTAAGTGAAACTAGACAAGTTGGTAGGGTCCAGACCATTAGGTCTTGCTTTTCATCCTGCAGTATTAGGATTTTGGCTTGTAGGCACAGGGGAGCCACTTAAGGTGTTCAATCCGGGCAGAGACAAGCCATATTTATTTTAAGAAAGATTGTTCTCATACTAGAATGAGCACCTAACTATGATAATTAAAGATATGTAGGATTTTAGTTAAATAATAAGAGAATTTTCCATTGTTAAAGGTTCTATATGAACACTTCCTATGAAAGTATTTTATTTTGAATGGGCCTGAAAGAAATTTGATCACATGGAAATTTGGTACCAAATGCCACCTGTGTGGATGCATACACATGGATATACATTCTTGACTTTCTTTCCTGTCTTCTCCTTACCCCACCTGCTGATGAAGAGGGCACATTCAGCAATCTTTTTCCAAGGCTTTTTTGACCAAAGATTCTAGATCAGATGTCTTGCCTTCATCTAAATTGTCAGAGTGCTCCACTGCAGAATCGCTTGAGTGGAGTTGAGAACCAAGCTCAGCAGCCTGGATATTTGGAGGGCATCTCAGTGTGGTTTAGCTCCAGTGGTCCAAGCACTAAAGAAAAGGCCCACCTCTCCCTGGGGTGCTTTGAAAGCTCCTTGTGGTATTAAAAGTCAGCATTGCAAGGGCAACTGTTAATCCCTCAGCTGGAATGTTTTACTTTGGACCCCATTAAGGGATGTTGGAAATAATGATACTGGCATGAGTAGAGCATTAAAGAGGAGAACCCCCCTAATCTGCCTTGATTCCACTGTAAATATTTCTACTACCTGATAATCTCTGGTCACTAAATCCGGAGTATGCCAAATTTTGCTTTCCTGGTGGGAAAAACTTCTTGGTTTTTTTTTTTTTTTTCCCTCCTGGAAACAGATCTTTAGCCATATGCGTTGGAAAGCTAAATCTCCAAAGGATACCTCTGTGTGCATCTGGAAAAAACTAAAGATTTATTGCCTCTGACTTTTAACACTGGTGGTTTACTAATCTTTTGATCATTATTTTAAAAAAATCAGATCTAGCACTTACATTTTTGTTGGGTACTGGGGATGGTGATGAGCATTAATTTTACTGTATGTTAGAATTATTGCCATATGTACCATAACTTGGTTTTAGTATTCTTTATCTTCCATGCTGGGAGGGTTAGTATTATATTCAGCAAAGAACCCTGAATTCTTAAAGCTCTTAAGTAAAAAACAGTGAAACTCTGGAAGGAAATAAAGAAAACTTAAAATCACTAGATGAGAGGTGAATTATGGACATATCAGTTTACTTTCACAGTTCACAGTTTACACAGTGAAATAAAATGATGGTGAGAATAATTTTATCTGCTTTATAATTTTGCTGTGATTACCAATTGTTGAGTTACTAATTACTCAACTACCTTAAAAGATGGAGAGAAGTTTGTTTGTTAATATCATTGTTGTTTTTACTGTTACTCTTAGTTCAGAAAATAACACCAGTCACATTCTCACATTCTCAGATCAGTGGTTTGTGTAGGTTTTAAATTAAGTCAAAGCCTACTAATTGCCAGGTGGAGCAAGGCCGGTCCCCTGCTGAGAAACAGGTGCATCTCTGTTCCCGTGATGCTGACATGGCCCTTGCTGTTGTCACTGAGCCCAGCATTTCCATGGCTCCTTTCTCCAAGGTGAGCTCCAGCCCGGGCCACAGAGGTCCCTCTCTGCACCTGTTTAAAGGTACAGAAGCAAAGTTATGTTTGTTCCTATATGACACAGATCTGTTGTCATAAAAGAAGCATTTCAAACCTTGAAGAATCTTTCTTGCGTAAGCTCTGACTTGGTTACAAAACCAGGGGAAGTGGGGTCTTTCTTATCCTCCTTAGGACGTAACTGTAGCTGAATTTATTCCTGCCTTGTTCTTATTGACATCAAAATATAGTCATGTAGATACTTTCCTTTAAATGGGACTAATTCCACTTCATTTATAATAAATCTTCACTGAAATTCAGATGAGAGGGAGGAAGAGTTTTTGACCATAACCTGATGAGAAACCATTATATAACTATTGATGACAATAATAGCTGATAATTACAAAGTATTTACTGTGTGCCAGGCACTTTTTAATGCGCTTCACATATGGTTACTAATTTGATCCTTGTAACAAATCTCTTAGGTAGATACTATAATTTTTCCTATTTTACAGATCTGGAAACTGAATCTCAGAAATTAAGTAACTTAGAGTTACACAGCTTGTAAATGGTGGAGGAAAGTTCAAACCCAGGTAGTTTGTTGCTGGAGTCTGTGTTCTGAAGCAGTGTGTTATATTGCCTCTTAATTATATAATCTTTTAAAGAAATCATCTTAAAGACTCAATATAAATTATGACTTAGATGGCATTAATAACTAAAATAAAACAGTACCATTACTATAATTTATTCAGTGCTTACCATGTCAGGTACTGTGCTAAGTACTTTTCATGTATTATTTAGTGTTTTGCTGTACTATTTAATCCTTTTAATAATGCTTTGAGGCAGGTATTATCATTCACATTTTGTAGATGAGAAAAATGAGGCTTAGAGAGGTTTACTGGCCTGCCCAAGGCCAGATTGTAAATTTGAAATAGGATTCAGAGCCAAGTCCTTGACTCAAATACTTGTGTTTTTAACCCTATACTTAAAGGTAATAAAAAGAATTCAAATGGGCTTGTTTCATTCATAGGCTGCTCTATTATGTAATTCATGCCATTAATTTTAAACTTTTTAGTCAGTATAAATAACCCCTACATCTCGGAATGGTAGCAGATTCTCAAATGTATTTGTCTTCACATTTAAAACCGTTTGAAGCAATGGGATTGGTGCCTATGTAATGCTTTCAATTGTTGGACAATTGAAAACCTCGAGCCAGGTTTTCTTAACCTTTTTAGTGTCATGGACATCTTTCATAGTTTGGTGGAGTCTGTGTCCTGCTTCTCAAGACATAGTCAAGTATGTGAATGCATGAAGTAAAATACATAAAATGAGAAGGAACCAATTCTGAACCTTGAATGAATTGCAATCTTGTCCCAATTATAGTTACTAAGTTATTAAAACAAATTTGTTTTGTAGGAACACATACGCTTTTTTAATTAACACATTGTATTCAGTCTAGCAGTGGGTATAATGACCACTGTAATTTTAAACTGGTAATAAGTGATGATATAGACGATATTTTGAAATATCAGCAACAAATACAATGAGATATGAAAATATCTATCACTTCTGTTGTAACAAATGTAGAAGTACCACTAATGCTACCATGATTTTTTGCCCAAATTCATAATGGAAGCAAATGCTAAATTTTAGCTAGAAGTTGGTGAAAATACAGATCTAATGTTCTCCCATCTGAGTGTAAGTACTTTCATGAATTCTGTCCATGGACCTCTTTGGGATCTATGGACCTACATGAATAAACTCTAGTCTAGAGAGTATTGCTTAATCTTAGGCCTTTCAAGTAAAAGGTATCCTTTTTGATGTGCTGTTCACAGCTAGGACCTCAAAATTGTTTTGCCTCAACATTGCCAGATGATCTGGGATCCCCTTCACTGCCACCACATACAGAGTGGCACCACAGTTTCGCCCTGGATCTGAGGAAGGCTTAGAAATACTTTCTACTCTTCGTGGCTTTATAGTATTAGTTGGTTATTTGCCTGCTCTTGAAGTATAAGGACACAGCCGTCACCATTTTAGATTTTATAGTTCTAAAGAGAGAAGGCAAAAAGCACAGAAATACACTTTCCAAAATTGAGAAAGGGTTACAGATGCCCAGGACGTTTGCTTATGAAGGCCAATAACAGTAATAGAAGCAGTAAATGGGAGACTTTAATGTTAAAAGGAAGTGGCTGGAACTTACTGCCGATATAGAATCCAGCAGGATTTGACCTTTCCCATGCAGTCTTTCTGTGCACGGTAGCAGTAACTGTATGGTACCCACTACATTGGTTTGTTTGTTCACTCAGAAATATTTATTTTGTGTCTGCTGTGTCCCAGGCACTGAGTTATCATTTGTCTATCATTTGAATCTCGCAGTTCTTTGAAATTATACCCATTTTTTAGACTAGGAATCTGAAGCACGTAGTCATTTTAATGTGCTTGTAAATAGTAGAGCCAATCATTTTACTTTTTGTACTGAGTGGTACCAAATATGCTTGTCAGCTCTCCCAGCCTGAACAAATTAGCTGCCTCAATTCCCAGGAACATCGGAGACTTGGTGACACAGACTAAAGTGATACATAGGAACGGTGATTTTCAACTGAAATTTGCTGAACTTGTTAAGGGCAGACAAACTGCATTTTGAGGTTCAGATTGCTATGTGGAGGCAAGAAAGCAGGTTTCAGGTTAACGGGTTTGAAGCCAGATTACTTTGTGCTTGACTGGCTATTGGTAACTCAGCCAAATGTTACGAGTCCCCTTATAAATTGTTTGCTCTCCTCCCGTTTTTCTTCTGTGCTGTTTTATTCACTGTCACCCATTCATTCTCAACCTCTCTTTTTCCATGGTTTTTGCCACCTCTTCCCTTCTACCTTTCTGAAATTCCCCATCACTTTTTCTCAGGACTCTGGAGGAACCGTGAATCCTTTGTACCCTGTCAAAAACTTTCTCTTAACTTTCTGTTCAGATGGTTTTCTCATTTCTGCTATCCCTCAACTTAGGTCATTGGGTAAATCTTGCCCATG
The DNA here is from genome assembly GCF_002201575.2 of Neomonachus schauinslandi. Lineage (NCBI taxonomy): Eukaryota > Metazoa > Chordata > Mammalia > Carnivora > Phocidae > Neomonachus > Neomonachus schauinslandi. The sequence goes on along the minus strand of NC_058405.1, from coordinate 54,081,658 downwards.
TTAGAGCTTAGCACGAACATTTATTTTCATTCCCTTAGTTACACTCTTTCTATATACTGCTCTATCCCCATCTACCCTCTTCTCTTCAAAACTCCTCTTAGATTTTACCCCTCGTTTCTCAAAGATAAATTCTAAAATTTATCCCCATAAATATCCCCCCTAGTTGTTTCAAAAATTTTTAATTCAATTTGTACTCTTTAAAATGTTTTTTCCAATGACACATGCAATACAAGGTTACACAAAGTGCAGACATTACAGAAATAGATTAATATAGGAGATGAAAATATGTGATCCTATAATTTTCCCTGCATTTACGGTCTATTACTCCAAAGTCTTTCTTGAGTATATACCCACATATATTAATATATTTATTTTATATGAATATTATTATAACATGCATATTTTTCTACAAATTGCTTTTTTAAAATATTGCTTGGCCATAATTCATAGACCTATCTTCGTGTCAATAAGAATAGATATATCTCAATTTTTAAAGTGGTATAAGAGATCTTTTTTTAGAGGATTTTTTATTTTTAAGTAATCTCTACACCAAATGTGGGGCTCGAACTCATGATCCCAAGATCAAGAGTAGTGTGTTCTACTGACTGAGCCAGCCAGGCACCCCTAAAGTGGTATAGGAGATCATTTTATGTCTAGGCCAGGACTTATGTAACCTGTCCCTTATATGGATATTTGAGCTGTGTATCATCTTTTACCATCACAGAGCTGCAGTGAATATTCACATATACTCTAATTGCCTATAAAAATATAGTGTGTGTGTGTACATATGTGTTTTGACAATAAGATTAAAGGAAATTTCAAAAGTAAACTGGTATGTCCATAATTCACCTCTCATCTAGTGATTTTAAGTTTTCTTTATTCCCTTCCAGGGTTCAGCTTTTTGTATACATTATTTTAATCCCAGTGTATTTATCGTATTAGATCTTGCCTTTTTTCATTTAGCATCATTTTTTTTAAAGATTTTATTTATTTATTTGAGACAGAGAGAATGAGAGAGAGAGAGAGAGCACATGAGAGGGGGGAGGGTCAGAGGCAGAAGCAGGCTCCCTGCCGAGCAGGGAGCCCGATGCGGGACTCGATCCAGGGACTCCAGGATCATGACCTGAGCCGAAGGCAGTCGCTTAACCAACTGAGCCACCCAGGCGCCCTCATTTAGCATCATTTTATAAACACTTTTCCATGTTGATAAATTTTCTTGGTGGTTCTAATGGAAATGTCATTTTCCATTATATTGATATTCTGACTGATGTTTTTGTCTTCTGCTCTTCTGCTTTCTGTTACCTGTCTCATGATGCTTTACCAGTTCAGGCTTTCTACTGCAGTTGCTTCTCTTCTTGTGTATCCTTTGTTAAGCAGCTTCTTCTCTCTCCACTCTTGTGAAACCTTCTGACCAGAGGTGTCTGCAGCCTTGCTATCTCCTCTGTGAGGCTCAAGACCCAGCATACTCTTAAGTGCTCAATAAATACATGACCATCATTTGCGAAGGAGTGCCTTCCCAATTATCTCTCTAAGAGTTTTCTTCATGTTGCAGTGTCTCTACAGATACTACCTTCTGGAAAAACTTGTACCCTGTTGGTAATCCATAAGTGCTAAGACGCATTGTAAGTGTAATTTATATTCACAGCCATTTATGCGGTGCTTTAGTTAGGCAGTTCAGCACCAAGGAGAGTGACTATTTGCTTTAGATTGGGTTCAAGGTCGGTGGAGGATTTACTGTGTTTAGGCCTCTGTAGTGCTGTTGGCAAGATGTAATTTTTCCATAATAGATGAAAAGACAAACCCTGTATAAACACACTTTAATAATGGTGAAAGCACTGGCAGAGCTGTACACTGAAGAAATATTAAAGTTCACACTTCTGTAGCTTAGACTTAATTGAAGCAAATAGTCTTCATATTTACATTTGGGTTGTTTGTTTTATTATCCGTTCTTGGAGTGGTTCATCACATGTCTTCCATTCCTCTACACATAACTGCTTAGCAGCCTATTCCAGGATTCCGTTTGGCTTTGTCTTGTCTCCAGGCCTGGGGACAGATTTACATTTTCCTTTGTGTGCCTTGGAAATCCTTGACATAGTACCCTGGCCTCCTTTCCTCTGAATATCTCCAGTGCTGAGAGGCACTGCTTCCTCATTAGCTGTGGTTCACTGAAAAAAAAAAATGACTTGAGGGGCTTATTAGGATCTTGAACTGAGCTCTTTTTGTCTATTTGTATAACAGGTTCTCAGAACTAGTTCAGGGTTGCCCAGAACCTGTTTTTAGAGAAGTCTCGAAGTCTCATGCTTTCTCTTAAAAGGGACGCTAGCTATTCCTTGTGCCCCGTGGACACAGTACCTTTTCACTGACATGGAAATCTTGTCTAGGAGAGAAGAGAATGGAAATCTGCTAAATCCAGAAGAAAATCACCCTGTTTTTATGCAGAAAGAGACAGCTTAAATGCTTCTTTTTCCTCCCTGTGTGTTACAGTACTTACCCTGCTTCATCTGTCTCTCTCGAGGCCAGGGGAGGAAGATTAAGTCTCTTCAAGGGACACTAGAGCTGCAGTGCTTTTTTCCCAGTGCAGTGGTATGAGCTATTTTAGTTGTGCCCTGACCATCTTCTCAAGAGGCTTTAATAGAACTTGAGGATTTATGCCCGAGAACCCCCTGAGCTGGACCTATGACAGAGTCTACTACAAAAGCTGCTTGAAAGAATTTCTGAGTTAATAGGAAATGAGGCTTTCTTGTCTTCCAGTGAAAATGTTCTAGAGGAGTATGATTTGAAGGGTGCCTAAAATCCCACCAAGCCTATAATATCTTCTCTACCGACCTTTGTTGAGATTTGTAGTCATGACAATTAATTGTTTGTTTGAATTTTGTCATCGTGTCTCTTAAGTACTAATGACAATTCAAATAAATTCTGAAGAGGGATTATCATCATAGCCTTCTTACTGATCCCTCTGCTTCTGTTCGCATCCCCTTATTATCTAATTTTAAAACAGCAGTCTGGGTGATCAAGTCAGTCTTCCTCAAACTAAAATTGTAGTCTGTCCCACTTCAAAACCAAAAATATCAGAGTCAACTTTGAGCCCTACGTTTCTCACATCCACATTCAATCTCTAAGCAGATTCTATCAGCTCAACTTTCAAAACATATCCAGAATTTGACCATGTCTGACCACTTCTGTTATCCCCCTCATGGTTGAGCCACCATCATATCTTACTTGGTTATGACAATAGCCTCCTAATTGCTTTCTGTTTCTACTCTTGCTCATCTAGTATATTTTCAATACAGCAGCTAGACAAATCCTGTTAAAATTAATTTAGTTCAACAAGGGTGCCAAGATAGTTCAGTGGGGAAAGAATAGTCTTTTCAAAAAACGGTGCTGGGACAACTGGATTTCTACCTGCAGAAGAATAAAGTTACACCTCCTTCTCTCACACCAGATACGCATATTAATTCAAAATGGATTAAAAACCTAAATGTAAGAGCTAAAACTATAGAATACGTAGAAGAAGACACAGGTGTAAATTTCATGATCCTGGATTAAGCAACACTTTCTAAGATATGACACCAAAAGCACAAGTGTCAGAAGAAAAAAGATAATTTGGACATCATCAAAATTAAAAATGTTTGTATTTCAAAGCACATCATAATGAAGTGAAAAGACAACCCACAAGATGGTAGAAAATATTTGCAAATCATATATCTGATAAGGGACTTGCATCTAGTATACATAAAGAACTCTTACAAACTCAATAATAAAAAGACATAACCTAATTAAAAATGAGCAAAGGATCTGAATAGGCATTTCTCTGAAAAAGATATACAAATGGTCAATAAAAAAGATGCTCAGTATTATTAGTCATCTGTGAGATGCAAATCAAAACCACAATAGGATACCACTTCATACCAACTTAGATGGCTGTGATCAAAAAGACAGATAATTATAAGACAGATAATTACAATATTCTCCAAATATGGAGAAGCTGGAACCCTCATATACTGCTGGTGGAATATAAAAAGGTGCAGCTACTTTAGAAAATCGTTGAGCAGTTCCTCAAAAGGTTAGACATAAAGTTACCATGTAACCCAGCAATTCTACTCATAGGTATTTACCCAAAAGAAATGAAAATATATGTCTGCATAAAAACTAGTATACAAATGTTCATAAAAGCATTAATTACAATAGCTAATAAGTGGAAACAACCCAAATGTCTATTACCTGATGAATGGATAAGCAACATATGGTATATTCATACAATGGAATGTTATTTAGCAATACAAAGAAATGAAGTACTGACATGCTACAACTGGGATGAAGCTTGTGGGTTCAGGGATACCTAAGTGAAAGAAGCCAGTCACAAAACACCATATATTGCATGATGCCATTTATAGGAAATGTCCAGAATAGGAAAATCTATAGAGACAGAGAATGTAGTCTGTCAGAGACAGAGAATGCAATATCTAGAGCTGGGGGTTTGGAGGCTGGGGAGTGACTGTTGAAGTGTGGGGCTTCTTTTTGGAGTGACGAAAGTGTTCTAAGGTCGACTGTGGTGTTGGTTTCACAATTCTGTGAATACACTAAAAACTATTGAATTGTATCCTGCTTTTCACTTATGGTATATAAATATATTAGATATCTGTTCTGGGTAATGTATATAACTTATGCAAATGGGTGGTGTCCTTGGTCGGTGAGATTAGTTCTGAGGAATGGTTCCTATCTAGAATAGTTTGGTAAAGGTCTGAGCCAAATAGAAGGAGCATTCCATGCTCAGAACATTGAAGCTCAGAAGAGAGTAGAACCCATCAGACTATTCAAGTATCCATTGTCACTGCCGAGTGGTGCAGAGATTTCCCACAGGTCCAGACCAACATTTGCTTGAGGAAATCTGCATCAGTCGCTAGTCCAGTGCCCAGGCTGTCTGGTAATTACTATGAATACTTCTAGATATGTAACCCCTTTGTTAATCTTCAGGACCGTTAGGCCAAAAGTGGCAGATCTTCCTACTGTTTTCTAGGACTGGGGAAACTGAAAGGACAATGGTATAAATATAGCAATACAAATTTAAATTATTTTTTCACATTTGATCCATGATTCTGGGGGTGTTTCTTAGGGGTTATACTCAATTTTAATACTCACATCGTTGCCATGATGTTGGCAAGTGCAAGGTGCAAGGGGAAAATATTTGTTGGTCAACATTCAGAAAAAGAAAAAATTCTAAGTCTAAGGCTGCCTTCCACCAGAAATCTGTGGCAGAGTGAAATTAGATATGGCCTGCATTAGGACCATATCTTCTGGTTCACTTGATTCATCCAAGTTTTTTTTTTTTTTTTAAAGATTTTTTATTTATTTATTTGACAGAGAGAGAGAGACAGCGAGAGCAGGAACACAAGCAGGGGGAGTGGGAGAGGGAGAAGCAGGCTTCCCACTGAGCAGGAAGCCCGATGTGGGACTCGATCCCAGGACCCTGGGATCATGACCTGAGCCGAAGGCAGACGCTTAACGACTGAGCCACCCAGGCACCCGATTCATCCAAGTTTAAGTTGAGGATATGTAAAACTACCTGAAGTGGGATTTGGGGGAGAGGTGAGGATTTGCGTAGGAAAGGATGACAAGCCAGTGTTTCATTTCTTTTTCAGCTTGAAACTTTGCTGCTTCCCACGGTCTTTGGTAAGGGCACCGCAACATCCTTTTCATTCCTGTGAAAGGCCCCCAAAACCACCTTTCATTATAGCCTTGTGGTTGGGTCTGCAGAGTTTCCCATTCAGACAGTCCCCTTAATGTCTGCTTTTTTTTTTTTTTAAGATTTTATTTATTTATTTGACAGACACAGCAAGAGAAGGAACACAAGCAGGGGGCGTGGGAGAGGGAGAAGCAGGCTTCCTGCTGAGCAGGGAGCCTGATGTGGGGCTCGATCCCAGGACCCCGGGACCATGACCTGAGCCAAAGGCAGATGCTTAACGACTGAGCCACCCAGGCACCCCAGTGTCTGTTTCTAACCCAGTACCAAGTATCTGGGTGAAAATGAGTCTTTCCCTGGGAGTAGAGGGCCATACTGTGGACTAGAGACAAAATGTTAAGAATGAAGGCAAATGTTTTCAGGTAGTTCACCAGACGATACATGCTACCTTAAAACTGTTAGCACAGGATCTTAACCTTGTGGCCATTTTGCCTGAAAAACTGTGCTCCCTGTGATGAGCTCTGTGTCCTCTGAATATGGCTACACTGAAATGGAACACTTGCTTGCCATTCCCAGAAACAAATTAAGGGCATGTCAGTAATATTTCTAGAAATTAAAGCAACAACAACATATTTTCATCCAATGAGTTGTAATTCTGACTTGGAGAAAAAAATTCTTATTGACTGCACCTCTGAAACATAACCCGTTGATTAGCACTTTTAGAGGAAATTAGCAAACTACTGTGATTCATGTGCTGAAAATTTCTGATAATTTTCTTGCCATAATTTGAGAAATAAAAAATATTTACAATAAAGCTCTTCAGGTTTCCTGGCCTACATTAATAATTAAAAGATTCAATACATGCACTGTACCAAAAGTTTCTATGCGAGTATAAATGTGTATGATTGAACCAATAAGGTACATTAAATGATGTTCCCTGCAACCAAGCTGACTGAGAGAGTGCAAAGTGGGTTTTAAAAAAAAATCAATAAAAGGAGGAAAATGGAAGGAGTTAGTTCTGAAAATGGGTTTTGATCATCATTCTCTATTGCTCACTTTACCTTCTATAATGTTGTACTTTTCCTGGAAGGCTGAGGAAGCAAGGATTCTTCCCATCATTGTCTGGCGCGTGGTCAGTACTAAAAGCAATCTCTATGCTGTTTTAAGCCTTCACCTTGAATGACCTTCTGGTTGATGAGATATTTGTGTATTAACTGTCCTTCCACCTGGGAGGTTGTGAATTATTTTTTTCCGTGGCCTTTCATCTTTTACATTTTATTTTTGATCCAAGTTTGCTTTTTCCTTTCATGCCTCTCAATTCCACAAGTATTTGTATTATTTAAAATGACTGGTAGTAAATTTTATTGTTTCAGTTTGGTAAATACTGTAATGTGTTTTATGGATTATATTATCATTTTGTTATATATAGCAGCGAGGAATTTTTTATGTCTGTTCAGAAAAGCCAAGTTGTAATTGTGGTCTTTAGAGGCTCAGTTACTAGATTGTCACCTTAAATGTCATGCTTTCTGATACATTTCAACAATGAGTATTTTGATTAATTTTTATAGCATAGGAATATGTTCTGTATTTTCCTAAACCCATTTTCCACTTTAAAATGGTAGGCCTTGCTTGCTTGCTTGCTTTCTGACACAAAATTGGCTTTAGCTGGGATATCAAAAAACATATTATGAACAAATAATTATCACTCTCTTCTTTGGAGTTAGAGAAGCAGACTGATTGGAGTCTGGTAGAAAGTCTGCCTAGCCCAGGGTTGGCAATGGTGTCCTAAAGATATACCTTGAACATGATTTTTCTCATCTGTAGAATTATGATATGAGATCTCTAAAAAAATAACTAGCTGTAACAATAAGTTCTTTGATTCTTCCAGAGCTGTCCTCTATCCTTGTGAATGTATATCGTATATCTTTTTCCCAAACAGAGCAAACTGGAATCTCCTTTGCATCACATTTTTATTATAGTCTTTTCAACAGGAACGTTCCATTTTCCTAGTTGCTGGTTGTGCATGCTGTGATTGCATTAAATGGGGCGCCTAGGTGGCTCAGTCAGTTAAGCGTCTGCCTTTGGCTCGGGTCAGGATCTCAGGGTCCTGGGATCGAGACCCGCATCGGGCTCCCTGCTCAATGGGGAGTCTGCTTCTCCCTCTCCCTCTACTGCTGCCCCTGCTTGTGCTCTCTCTCTCAAATAAATAAATAAAATATTTTTTAAAAAATGATACAGAGCTGCCATCATCTCTGTGCTCGTACCCGCACATGCTAGAACATCAAGTTACTAAAGGTCCTTTAGATCTGGGCGTTCTGAAAAGCAAATAACAAGGGTCAGAAGTTGACTGCAGGTGCTTCTGGATTTGCCTCATTGCCTTCTCCAGGATTACTCCCTTAGGAGAGGAGGGCAGAGTGACCTCAGTAGTTTCCAGAGATACTTTCAGGTTTGAAGGTGGTGGGTTGCAGTAATGTGTTTTCATTTCTCTTTGGGTTATGGATACTAATTTCCAGTTTCAGGGGATCTTATCCATTGGGATAGTTTACAGGGGGGTTCTATGGCTTCAACTTAGTCTACCCGTAAGGATTAATGAAGGTAAAAGAATGTAAGAGATGACCCTTGCATTAGTTTCCTAGGACTGCTGTAACAAAGAACCACAAACAAGGTAGCTTAAAATGACGATTTGCCAGCTTGTAGTTCTGGAGCCAGAAGTCTGAAATTAAGGGATTGGTCAGCCATGCTCCCTTTGACACCTGTAGGGGAGAATCCTTCTTTGCCTCTTCCTAGCTTCTGATGGTTTGCTGGTAGTATGAGGCCCTCCTCAGCATGTGCTGTAGCACATCAGCCTCTCCCTGGGTGGTCACGTGGCGTGCTGCCATCATGTGTAGGTGTCTGTTCTCTTCTTATGAAGGTATCTGTCTTACTGGGTTAGAGCCCATCCGAATGACCTCATTCCTAACTTGATCACAGCTTCAAAGACCCTGTTTCCAAATAAGGTCAGGATCACAGTACTGGACATTTTGGGGGACATTGGACATTTGGACGTACCATTTTGGAGGACACAATTCAGCCTATAATAACCCTGAAGCTTTTTTTCATGTCTAACATGCAGAGAGCCTCTTGGTGAGGGGTCAGCCTGAAGATCAGTAATCCAAACAATTGAAGTTGGAAAACAAGTCTCTGGTACAAGGAAAGATGAGAAAGCTTTTTAAAGGACGGTGCTTTTGGTGCATTGAAAAACTGGGTCTCTGTGTTTCTTTGGAACATTCAGACAAAGTGAAGGATAAATCACCACATTGGATGTGGCTTACTCTAATGCCTTTTGATGCTTTTGACATGTTTGCAAAGCCCAAGACTTGTTTGTGCATAGAGGTTATTATCTTTCAGCCCTTTGTGTGGAAGATAACTGAGCTGATGGTGTTTTCCAATCACACAGTTACTGGACCTTCCACATAGCAATTGCTATCTTTGCTCTTTTCTTGCTACAAAAGGTATTTTACATACCATTTATTATATTTTGTCGTTGTTATTGCTCCCCTGTGTAGATGGTATACAGTTATTTAGGGTGTATGAAATTCTTATATTTTTATTCCCCATCCCCCACAATACATAAAATTTTTGTGCAGAATGGGGTCTGGTCATCTAGGTAGAAATGTGCAGTTTGCAGAGAGGTTTACCCTTTACCAGGTATGGAGGGAGGGTTTCAGGAAGGGACTAGTTAATAGTGAAGTGTGTCTTGTGACTGGCCCAGCCTGTGGGGTATGGGCTGTCTTTTACTCTGTGGCCCTGTGCAGTTAGACCTAATTTGCGCTGGTGATATGAGCTGTCACTGTGAGCAGCCTGGCTGCTGAATTTGCCACATCCAGAGCCCGATAGACACGTGGGGAACTTGCTTTGTCTTGCCTTCCTGGGCAGAGTGAAGGCCAGAGAGGATCCAGTGAGTGCTGAGGGCCAATAAACTAAAACAAATTAATAGGCAGTGCTGCTCGAACCTATGCTTCACCCTCTGAGCTTTTTGAATCCACCAACTTAATTCTTTTGAGGATTCTCATGAAAATCTTGGAGTAAGATTTAAGGTGAATACATCTTAGTATTCTTTCATCTAATAGCACATTCTTTTTTTTTTTTAAGGTCACCTGTTTGATATTGGTTCTTTGGTGCTTAGCAGTGGAAATTAATTGACTTAAATTTTATTTATTTATTTATTTATTTTTTAAAAAGATTTTATTTATTTTTTTTGACAGACACAGCGAGATGGGGAACACAAGCAGGGGAAGTGGGAGAGGGAGAAGCAGGCTTCCCACGGAGCAGGGAGCCCGATGCGGGACTCGATCCCAGGGCCCTGGGATCATGACCTGAGCCTAAGGCAGACACTTAACGACTGAGCCACCCAGGCACCCCTAAATTTTTTTTAAATAGTAAGGGGCTGATTGGGCATTCATCCTTATTTGGTATATGTGTTCCAGTGACTTGGTAGAAAATGAAACCAACTTTATGAAAATGGGTGTAAATTCTAGAGGCTTAAATTGTTATCCATCAGTTTGAATATTAATAAGGATTTGAGGGTGCGTACTTAGGAATAAGCTCAGTAAGAGGTAGATACAGGTTCACTGTTTTCTGTCACTGGATACTTAATCACAAGGAGAGGGGGAAGACCAAAAACTTAAGAGAACTTTATTTTTTTATTTTATTTTTTTAAGATTTTATTTATTCATGAGAGACAGACAGAGAGAGAGAAAGAGGCAGAGAGAGAGAGAGGCAGAGGGAGAAGCAGGCTCCCAAGGAACAGGGAGCCCAATGCGGGAGTCGATCCCAGGACGCTGGGATCATGACCTGAGCCGAAGGCAGACGCTTAACCATCTGAGCCACCCAGGCACCCCAAGAGAACTTTATTGAGTCGTAACACAGGAGTGGGTCCCTGGAGTTCATCTTATCTGTGTGTCCCGGCAGGTCTGTGTCGTCTGTCTCCAGGCAGGTCTGCCCTTGGTTGTGTGAGGCTGTGCAAGAATCCACCCTGCCCATATGCTGTTTTTATTAGGGTTAGCTGTAAGAGCAAGCGAGTATCAGGCTGGGCTTGGTGGTGGTGTGAGCCTCTTAAATTATATTCACATTACAGATGACTCCTATAAGGTTTGAAGTGAATTCTGATGCTGTTAATATTGATTTTAATTTTCTTTCCCTTTTCCCTCTCTGCTTGGGATAAAATGTTAATGAACTCTTACCTGTGAAACTTGTGTGATTCATCTTGCTTGTTTAATTCAGACTACAAACCCATGGGGTAAGCTCCTTTTCTCTGCAGCATGGAGGACCCCAGTGGCAGAAATGTTTATTATTATTATGTCTTATAATAATCATGATGTTCTGCTAAAATATGCTGATTGCATTTACTCAGAAGTGATAGCTCTAGTCCTTTTTAGCTTGAAAATATTTTATTTTGCTTTAAGCTGGTGAGACAGATTTTATAAGGAAGACTAACCTAGGTACTAAGTTGAAACGTGGTTTGAATGCATTTTTGAATTATGTTGGTTATTCTGAGCCAAAAGCAGTTACACCTTTGATGTAGAGTATGTTTTAATCATTTTCAATCTCCTCTCACTCCAAAATGGCTAAGTGGATTTTTTTTTCTCAAATTATTCCCAAAGAAAGAAAAAAAAAAATAGGACTGGAACCAAGCTTAAAAAGGTTTGGTTGAGCAAGGGAGTTATGATTGAGTGCAAACAGGTGGCTCTAATATTCTGCCTAGGAATATCTTTAACAGGAATGTTTTAAAAATTGTAAACTCTGTCATTTACTGTCCATGGAAAGTGACAGAGAAATGAGGCACATATCAGAATAATTCAGTCCAAAAAACACTCTATGTGAAATATCTCAACAGAGAAAAAACTGATTAATTAAAACTGACTTGGAAAGGCCAGCCAAATTAGCGAAGTTTAAATTAGAGTAATCTCTAGTGTATGGCAAATTGATATGATTACCCAGGACCATTGCCTAGAAGTTGGCAGGGGTTCTGAGAAGTGGGGAGGAACTCAGACACAAGGTGGGCTTGGTGGGTCTGTGTTTGTCATAATTGATTATTCATTTTATTCATTCAGTAGGCATTTACTGGTCACCTTTCTATAATTGGCACTGTACTAGGATTGGGCAGACACAGATGAGTAAGGCACTGCTTTTGCCCTCAAGGATGAGACACACCATAGAGAGTTAAGAAGCCATGTTAAAGAGTAGTGACAGGTGGGCGCCTGGGTGGCTCAGTCGGTAAGCGACTGCCTTCAGCTCAGGTCATGATCCTGGAGTCCCGGGATCGAGTCCCGCATCGGGCTCCCTGCTCAGCGGGGAGTCTGCTTCTCCCTCTGACCCTCCTCCCTCTCATGCTCTCTGTCTCTCATTGTCTCTCTCGCAAATAAATAAAATCTTAAAAAAAAAAAAATTTAAAAGAGTAGTGACAGGTTACAAGGTATCAGAGAAGTACTGAGAATGGATAGCTGTGGTCCAGACTGGGAGCCAGGGAATGCTTCCTAGAGGAGGTGATGCCAGAGCTGAATCCTGCAGAATGAAGGTGAGGATGAGGGTAAACACTGAGTAAAAGCACTGAGGTCAGAAATAGCTTTTAATATATTAACTTTTTTTTTTTTTAAAGATTTTATTTATTTATTTGACAGAGAGAGATAGCGAGAGCAGGAACACAAGCAGGGGGGGTGGAAGAGGGAGAAGCAGGCTTCCCGCCAAGCAGGGAGCCCGATGCGGGACTCGATCCCAGGACCCTGGGATCATGACCTGAGCCGAAGGCAGATGCTTAACGACTGAGCCACCCAGGCACCCTTAATATATTAACTTTTAAAGGTTGATTCCACTTTCTGGGGCGCCTGGGTGGCTCAGTAAGTTAAGTGTCCAGCTCTTGGGTTCAGCTCAGGTCATGATCTCAGGATCGTGATATCGAGCCCCATGTCAGTCAGTCTCTGTGCTGAGTGTGGAGCCCCCCCCCCCCCCCCGGCTGGCTCTCTCTCTCAAAAAAAAGAAAAAATTGATTCCACTTGGATCAAAATAACAACTTCTGGAAGGTGATAGGGAGAGACAGCAGAGAATATACATGTTTACCTAAGACTGTCCTCAGAATATTTTTAGTGCCAATTTATTTATCAAGATAAGAATAACACAAGCAATGTTAACAAAAATGTTTTAACAAATAGATGTAAAAACTTGAGTTTTTGGTGGGTTACTGTTAAGATTTTTGAAAAATCATCTTTTGTCTATCATATTTTAAATGTTTCCAGTGCTGATCATATTTACATTAGACATGTATCTTCTTCATAAATAATGAAAGGGAAATGTTTACCTAGGCCTAGCTGCATTATCCCAAATGCCAAATTTGCAGAGTATAGTTAAGAGGTTTTACTGTACTTTAATCAAAAGAGTAGCATTTTAATCTGAGATAAATAGATATTTAGATTGTCTACTTTATCTAAGCATATATAATTATATTTATAGTGTATCTGGAGTAAATACAATTTTGGGGAAAGTTGGATATGGTAGAATATATTGGATTTTCTCTTCCATGTTCTGCTGCTTTCTCACTGAATGACCTTAGGCAAAGTAGATAACTTCTTTGGTCCTCAGTCTTTCATGTGTAAAACAAAAGGTCTGGACCAAGTCAGTGGCTTTTGTGGTTATTATGATTATTATTCCTGATTGAATAAATAAAGCTGAAAGAGGGGCTCAAGTTGAGTTGGAAGGCAACTGTGTGCCTAGGAACTCACTGGGAGCTTCCCTGACCAAAGAAAGGGAAGAAACGTTCTTTCCCTCCAGCTTCCTCTCCTAGTCACTCAGACTCTTGATGATGCTCCCCACACCTTCATTTGCCTACATAAAATAATGTAGACAAAATATTTTACAAATGTGTACAATTGGATTGTAAATATGTGGCCCATTTTGTCTTCATCGTGTGTTCTATAAAACACTGATCAGTTATATGTAACCCCAAAGGAATTCGTGGTCCAATAAGCCAGAATAAGCCAGGAACTACTTACTATTCCCTTCTCTTAGAAACTCCCAATGCACCTCACACAACTTCTCCAAGAAGTTCTCCTATAAGCAAATGTGTTTTTTTTTAACCTAGTAGTTCTCAAATGAATTTATTAGTTCCTATTTTACTCAGAATCTGTTACCTTCCCAGAGAGCCACTGATCTCAGTAAACTTACTTCATGGGAAACAATGATGTCTTTGCCCAAGCTCTCCGGATGTTCACTGAAGGGATAGAGCATTAAATGCCAGAGAGATGAGCGTCAGGCTAGATTCACATGCATCTCACTAACCTGTGAATTCTTACAATCGAAAGAGCCTTGGAAAATAGATATGGAAAGAAATAAACTAAATGTTTTTACCCCTTCAAAGTCTTTAAACTGACAAGTGCTGCCATTTTGTTCAGAGAGTTTTTAATTCCATAAGCAAGAGAATTGAACTACAACTTAGGAATTTGACGTTTTCACTTTTTTTTCTTTTCTTGTGAGGACATTCCTAGAAAAAGAATGTGCTCTGACTTGTGAAAGTCCAACCTGGTTGATTCCCGTGTCACTTGCCCTATCCCCACCTGCTTCCTGTCCTTTCACCCCTCTCAAGGGAAGAAGGAAAAGAAAAGAGAAAAGGAAAATAAGAGGAGGGGGGATTGGGTTTATAACAGCCCAAGGGGTATTAAATTCTGGCAGCTGGTGCCATGGCCTTTAGTATATTAGACTATTGGGTATGTTCTGTAGTAGAAACCAGTGTCGAGGGAGGTTTTGTTTTAAATTTAGAATGATTTCTTATTCTGGATTGGTGATACTAGTATTTATACCAGAGATGCTAATATAGTTATTTTGCATCTACAGCTGACCTTAAGATTTTATTTCTTTAAAATGAAAGAATTAATAAGCAAATGCCTAATAATGCAATAATTTTAGCAGCCAAAGTCTTAAAAAAAACTCAAAGTTGGTAAGATTTGTCAAATGGCTTCATGCATTTGATTGAAGGTGAGGGCAATAGGGAAGGGAGGATGGGACAGAGAGTAGAGAGAGGCCATCTAGCATAATACTGAATTCAGACCACCCCCTTCTCCTCTTTCTGTCTTTCTTCTCTCCCCTGTTCCTCCTCAGCAGCCACACGTGGACTTCAGTACCATCTTTTGCCATCCTTGTTCTCCTGGTGGTGAATCCCCTGACCTCGGGGAGCCCCCATACCTAGAACAAACTTTCTAGAACAACTTTGTAATGACAGCCTAGTTACCTTGCCTGCCAGTCAAGTAGAAAAGAACATGGGTTGAATTCATTTTAATCTATGTCTAGATTGTTTAATCTCTTGTCTACTGAGAGTAGGGATGGCATGGTCCTGGGTTTCCTGGGTGTGTGGTGTGTGTGTGTGTGTGTGTGTGTGTGTGTGTGTGTGTGTTGGAGGAAAATTACCCATTATTGCTGGGTCAGCAAGAAAGTGTTGCTGTTTCATTCCCATCTGGTTTAACACATGTAATTAGCCGCAGAATGCTCATAAAAAAGGATGTAACTTGAGTCCATTAAAATGATCAAGGGGGCATCTGCCTTTGCTCTGGAGTCTGAGATAGTGAAAGTGTTCCAGAGAAGAGCTGGAACATCAGGACTGACACCTGCACAGGGGATGGAAACACAGAGAACTTCAGGGTGTGCCTTGAAGGCAAAGTCCAAACACTTCTGCTTAAAAGGAGCAGCATGTTTCTTCAGTCTCTTAAGGGCTGATTTCTGATGAGAGGACAATTTCTACTTCCCCGCGAAGCCAGTACTTCTCATTGTTCGTGGTTGTTTAGAGCGTGTTTATGATTTGTTGGGTGACTCAGGTGTTTTCCAATAGTCTACTTTTTAAACTCATGCAGATCACAGAATTGTCACTGAATAATTAAAGTTGAAACATGAAAAATTACATAACAAAAGTCAGAGTTGAATACCTTCAGATATTTTTTTGTCCCTTGGTGTGTGCTTTTCTACGGATTTACATTTCTTCGGTTGCACGGCCATACCTTGTTTCATTGCTTTGTTGTGTGACTATGTTTGCTTCAAAAACTACGTTTCCTTTGTTTGCTTCGAAAAGTAATACTGTCATCATTGGACCGTATCTGGTCACCAAGAAAGTTAGGAGCATCAGAACTGCCTTAAAGTGGCTTGTAGCTGGTCGGGGGACAGAAGGTGCCTGTGGAAAAATGAGCAGCAGAGAGTAGCAGTCTTTCCTCTTGCAGAGATTTCTGCAAGACAAATTTGACTCTGGAGACAAAAGCTATGCTTTGCTGCTTGGTCTCAGGGAGAGGAGCGTGACTCTGGCTGATGCTGTGTTTAGCTCTTTGGAGCCCTTTGTCTGGGACACCTCACAGCACGAGAATAACATCACTACGTGTGGTTCCTGAAGCCCCCGTGCTTTCGATTGGTGGTGATTAGAAAGGCCCAGTTAGCTGGAGCCTGATCCCTTAACACTCAAGCATTTCAAGGGAGCAGGGTGCTTTATAGTCATTGTATCAGGCTCAGAGTGATTGGCTGCTCTGTTACTTAACCAGTGGGAAAGGAGACCCTATTTGTCTTCCTTATAAAAACAGAATTAAAGAATAAAATGCTTCCATCATGCTTTTTAAATACCAGTCGGAAAAGTCTTAGCTTATCTTTTCCCGCCAAAGTCAAATGCTTTAGAATTACAACTTAATAATCAAGGACGTTGAGACATACATCTCATGGAATAACGTTTGCATTCCTGGTATGCAAGAGAATGTTACCTTAGCTTTGTTGTGTCAGACAGCAGAGTATTCGGTGGTGGCAGTCATGCTGTCTCTTTCCCCTTGTCCCAGTGGCTCTGTGCTCTCCTGGGGAGAGTAACAGAGGCGGATCACTGTGTTTTTGTGGGTATCTCGTATGTGCTACATTCATAGCGAGATGAAGCAGGGTAACTAAATAACTAGTGTAAAAGTGTATTTCATGCATAGATTTAAATAGAAGCTGTGTATGTAAAGAGAGAGGGAAGGAGAAGGACAGAGAAGGGGAGAAGGAGAGAAAGAGAGAGGAGGTTTTTTTTTGAGGAAGGATGAATTAGATAATTGTGAATTAAAAACAACCTAGAATCTTTTTTTAAATAAAGATTCTATTTATTTATTTGACAGAGAGAGACACAGAGAGAGAGGGAACACAAGCAGGGGGAGTGGGAGAGGGAGAAGCAGACTCCCCGCGGAGCAGGGAGCCCGATGCGGGGCTCGATCCCAGGACCCTGGGATCATGACCTGAGCCGAAGGCAGATGCTTAACGACTAAGCCACCCAGGCATCCCACAACCTAGAATCTTTAAGTTCATTTTTTTTAAGTTGAATTTCCTCCAAAATCTATTACCAGGGTTACAATACAAAGGTAAACTTGCCTGGCTTTGTTTCATCTTTGCATGTGTATTTGGCATTTATTGGGTTTCTACTATTGTGTTAGTTGGGGGAGATACACAAGTGAATGAAACAGTCCTTGTGCTCAGGTACAGACAAACAGATGATTTCATCAGTGTGGTCAGTAGTGCTGCCAAGGAGAGAGGGTGCATATGTGCTATGAGTATTCCCTCTCCCGTCCTTTGCTTCTGTGGGTTAGAGGTATTGATGAAACAGAGATGTCAAAAGGAGGACAGAAGGAGAAATAAGGTATCAGACATAATACAGGACTCAGTACATAGAGGATAGATCAGGCCTGAACTCGGCATTCTGGGTCCTGGGGAAGATAGGTACGCCATTCCTGTTTGTGCAGAAGCATGTGTTTTTTCATGCATGTGAAGTCCTTTGTATACATTTGATTTATGTAATTTAAAGGAGAGGCAAAGTAGGCACTTCCATTTGGGCAGTAGCAAAAAGAACATGAAAAATGGATCCCTGGAAACTTTTCCCGGTGTTCACAGCATTATTTAAAAGACCTAATGTGATGTCATGTATGATTTATGCTGTGTAGGTGTTTTTCTACTGTGTTCAGAGCAGATAGGTATTAGAGTGTAATGTATTATGTAGTTTCAAATATAAAAACTGCCTAGTGATGTGAAGAGATAAGGTGTTGTACTGCTGATCAGATAGCGCAGAATAACTGTTTTTGGTGGCAAAGCTTTTTTTTTTTTTTTTGGACATTTTTATCCTAATGAAACATTCAGTAGTCTAATTTCCTATATTCCCTACTTGTACCTTGAAGACTTGGTCCAGTTCTTCTTTCTTACATATGTATATTTTTTCCCTTCCTTTTTTGTCTTTTTTTTTCCTTTCTTCCTGTATAGATGCACACCTGTATAGATGTTTAAAGCGCCACCACCAGTTGGAAGGAGAGCAACACCTGGGTAAGAGTCTTGGATCCCATTTATAGCTCTGGTATCAACTTACTTCTAACTCTGAGTCCCTCCAATGACTCCCACTTTGTCCTGGGCTTTTGCTTTTGCAAACGTATGTTAAAAATGCATTTGTACTCACAGAGTGCTTTGTTACCTACTTGAAATGAATATAAGAAGATTAAGAGTTTAAAGTGCTTTTAGGAATAGCAGAGTCGGCTGTCTTCCAATTCTTAATTTCCAGTTGAAATTTGTGGTGATGTCATTTCAAAACAATCCTAACAGGTAGAATACAGAGCACTTACATGGCTCCTGAGTAATTTTTAGAAAATGGAAGCCTTTAAATGAGAATCCCAGCTTTGCTTTTACAGTTGTTAATTTCAGTCATGTTCTGGGCTAAAGTGGTAGGAGACAAGCTAGAGGCAGTGAACAGTATCCCACCCAGAGAGAATTTCACACCCGCTAGACTTCCAAGTGCCAAGTATGGCTTCCCTAGAGTGGTTTTCAAGATGTTTAAGTATAAAAAGCTACAAAACCTATCTTAAAATGGGACAAAGCTGCTGTCTGGAAGGCCCAGGCTCTCACTCCCTCTGCCAAGGCGGAGGCTGAGGCCGTGTTTAGGGATCTTCTGCATCGTGATAGAACTCCAGAACCTCTGGTTTCTCCAGATGGAGGAACAGTTTGGGGAAACCTGGAAACTCGGTCACTGTGATGATGCCTTAGGAAGGAGAACCTTTTCTGGCTCCTTGATTTTTCAGAGCCCTGTTTTATAAGGATGTGATTCTCCCTAACAGGTTTAGTGTATCTTTTAGGTTGCCTCATAAGGATTCAGATGAATATTGTCATGTTTGTGTGAAGTTGAAGGGACCATTCTGGGAGTCTTTTACATGCAGACATAGAATTTGTAATGATTCTTGTTTCCTTTAGCATTTGGGTAAATGTTGCCCCAAATTTCTGAATCTCAGAGTTTGAGGAGAATTCAGTGAAAGGTGGCTGGCTTCATAACATACTAGCTTTGTGACCTTGAATACATTACATAAGAGTAAGTAAGAGTAAGAGCTGTAAGAAGAATATCACCCACCTCATGGATTAGCTGTTATAATTTAATAAGATAACTGCTTCTCATAGTGTCTGGCATTTAGCATGCACCAACAAACAGTACCTACCACCATCATTATCAGCATTATTTTATAAAATGGCCAGTCTTTATCAGACATTACATGTTTCTGAAAGATTTTTTCAAATACTCCTCTACTCTCTTTAGGGACTAGGAGCTTATTCTATCCCCAGGCAGGTCCATGTTGTCTCCTTCAGAAACTCTTCCTCATATTGGTTCTCTGTCTTCTTGTACATTTCTCTCCAGTGGTCCCTTCTGTGCTCTTACCTGTGACTCTTAAACCTTCTTCTGTTTTCCCTGTGGCAGACATTCAGCTGCTAGAAGTCAGTAGTTGTATTCCTTCTAGATATTATTTAACACCTTATTATCCATATTTTGCAAAAGAGAAAACTGAGGGTCACAAAGATTAATTAATTTCCTTTTGGTTATATAGCTAATAGGATATCAAAATAGTGTGAACCCAGTACCTTTTGATGAGTTCTTCTCTAAATTCCTTTTCCATTGTGGCCCCTAGTACTGAGCTTAGTACCCGAGGTATTGTCTGTGACGCACAGAGTAGAGAGTAGGATTATTGTTTTCCTAGTTTGGGACCGTATGGTCTTTTGTTATTTATTATACCCATCACATTCTGTATCTAACAAATGTTTATTGAATACTGAATGAACCCAACCTAGTAGCTGAGGTGCTGCAATCATATAGCCACGAATAAAGCAGAATCCCTGCCCCGAAAGAACTTTTGTCTTAGTGGCAGAGCTGGTTATGGGGTCCAGAGCAATTAAACATGCAGGGCCCCTTGTTCAGAAAAGCAGGGAGAACTGGGCCTTTAAAGGTGTAAAATACAAAGTTTTTTTCTTTTCTTTTGTGGTCTCTTATGTTGTTTTTTTCCTTGCTGTTTAATGTTATTCTAAATAAAGAATGATTAAAAATTTAAATTATTAGCATGAACTTTACCATTCATCATTATATTGTGCAGTGCTGGTTTTAAGTGCAAATATAAGGTCACTAAACTTGTAGGTGGAATCACTGAAATTACGCAATTCATGTTTTCCATTCTTACCAGAACAGTTGAAACATTGCAAAACTTCCTTGGTTGTTTTTATTTTATTGCTTTTAAAATATTTATTTATTTATTTATTTATTTATTTATTTATTTAAGGGGGAGAGAGAGAGAAAGGGAGCAAGAGAGTGCACCAGCAGCAGGGGCAGAGGGAGAGGGAGAGAGAGAATCTCAAGCAGACTCCACTGAGTGTGGAGCCTGATGCCACGACCCTGAGATCAAGACCCGAGCCGAAATCAAGAGTCGGTTGCTCAACCGACTGAGCCGCCCAGGCGCCCCTATTTCATTTCTTGATATGTGCATATCCTACCTACATTTTCTACTTTGGCTTACTGATAAATAAGGAAGAACTGGAAGGAAAACAAACTACAGGTTACCCTCTCTTTCACTTTCTTTCTGTGGCGTTATTTTCAGCGTAAATAGTTGGCTAACATTTAGAACATTGTCGCCTTCTTTCTGTAATCAAATCAAGTTCTGGTTCAGATGTAAAGCATGGCCATCTGGGGCTGTCCATGGGTCTGCTTACTTACTACTCAGTCATAAACATAACACACTTACCTTGTACTTGTCTGGAGTCTTGCTAAACTCCTACCCATTGTGGGTCCCCTGGAATTCTGTTCTCATGGGGCGTCGAGAAAGCTACATGCAATGAGGTGGAAAGGAACTATGGGCGTACACATTGTCTCATCAGATTTCACTTATAACACGCAGTTTCAAAGATAAAATTATTGAGAATTTGAAGATGTTGACAGATAGGCATTAAACCAAGTGTGGGCTGCTCTGAGAGGAGGGCTCTGTGTGACTTCACCTGTCGTACATCCATAATGCTGGCCCTGCCTACTGGAGACACAGATAAGCCTAATCCGAGGCGGTTGGAAGCTGAGCACTAGCTGAGACAGCTCTACAGGGTTGGGCACCTGGCAAGACCGGAAAGTTTCAGGGAGAAGGTGACGTTTGAGTAGCCATCGAGAGACTGCTTTGATAAACAGAGGCAGTGATGACCGTTAACAATACTGTATCGTATGTTTGAAGGTTGCTAAGAGGGTGGATCTTGTAAGTTCTCATCACAGGAGAAAAATTTTGTAACTGCCTGGTGATGTTAACCGGACCTGTTGTGCTGTTCATTTCACAAGATACACATATCAAATCATCATATTGCATACCTGAAACTAGTATAATGTTATATGCCAATTATATCTCTGTAAAAAAAGAGCGGCATTAAAAGGGTTTCTACATGAGGGAAAACTTGCGCTACGGTATGGTGGGAGGGAAGTACAGAACTCAAATTCAGGGAGCAGCTAGATTCCAGGGTGGCCTGAGCAAAGTGAACATGGTAGGTTAATAGAACATTTACTCTGTGTGGCATGAGAATAATTGAATAAGATCTTTACTTCTTTATTCTCATTTATATTGCATAGGGTCTATAAATCTGCAAACATAGTCCTAAGAGAAACATCAGATTTATATATGTGATTTTTCAATAATAATGTAAGTAATTTATATTAACTTTAGAAAATTTCCCCCCCAAAATGAAACACCATTAATTCTCTGGCTTGCTTTTGGAATGATTACAGTTAGAGATATAAATCTTGATTTTTTTTTCAAATATATCTGCTTGAAGAAAGGATTAGGTGAACATGATGTAGGTTTCTTTCTTTCTATGTGAAAATTCCAGTGAGTTTTAAAATGTTGCCTTTATCTTGTCTCAGAGATAGCATGTAACTGAGTTCTGATACCTTCTCCGGCAGCCTGAGACAGGAGCTCAGAATTGGGCAGGAGACTTACTCATCTGGACAGATTTAGGATTGGGATATGGTATGGTCCCTTTGGGTCCATGGCCAAAGGGTGTGGGAAGCCCTTTTAGGATTCTAACTTGTCTCTCAGAGTTTTGGCTGCACTGTCGCATGTTTTGAGGCGGTCCGTCCTCGGTAAGCTGCGTTTCGGTCCTCTTCCTTCCGTTGTGGTGGGGGCTTACATCAGGCGTCTTGTCTGTGAATGCCTTAGGATTTGGTGCATTTCTGGTTTCTACTTCTTTCAGTTGTGATTTTCTCCCTATCTCACAGCTTCCCAACCACTGTGTCATTACCTTTGGTTTGGGGAGCCTGAATGCTCAGTCACTGCATTGAACAGCTCCAGCTCCCAGGCTGAGAGGCAGGCTAGAGCAAGACAGAGTCATAGAAACCAAAGCCGAGACCTAACCCTGAACATGTGTGTGCACGTGTATGTGAATGAAGGCACGCGTCTGTGTGCACCCGTGGGTAGGCGTGGAGCACTACGACTCAGTGGGAAGTTGAACACAATTATCACTACTGACGACATCTGACTTCCAGTAGGCAGTGTAAGAGGCTTAGGAATCTTGGTGAAAGCCAGTATCTGGAAGGGCGACTAGCTCCAGATCCTCATGCAAGGGTGGCCAGTGGGAACTTAAATGCTAATTGTGTTATATCTAGATCAGCTTGGAACCAGACCCTGAGGCGTCAGGAGGAGGTGAAGGAGGGTAGTGGTAGGAAAAGAAAAAAAAAAAATCAGAGGCTAACAACAATGTTTTTCCTATGCATGGAATATTTCTCCATTAATTCATTGTGTCCATTATAGACAATCTCAACATAGGTTTACAGTTTCTCCAAAGAGGTCTTGTGCATTCTGAAGTTAATTTAAAGATATTTTGTTCTATTGCATATATCTTATTTTCTTTTATATTTTCTACTCAGTTATTATTTTGTAGAACAATGTTGTGGATTTTTATAAGCCAATCTTGAATGTAACCACCTTGCTCTCATTTCTTAGTATTTTTTATTTTTAATCTACTTACATACTGATTCTTTTATTTCTTACCCATTGGGTTTTATTTTTTTATGTTGATGCTCACATTTTCTATTTATCTATTGGTTGTGGTACTTTTTCTATGTTGATAGTCGTAAGTTCTGCCAGTCAGATTTTTTTCTCTCCTTCAATCATACACCTCTTATGTCTTCTTGTCTCGTTATGTTTGCCAGAAGTAGCAAGAGCAGGTAGCAGTCGGTGTCCAAAGTTTTTCAATTATGATGCTTGCTGTAAATTTTGATATATAAACGTAGGAAGTTATGCTCATTCTTAGTAGTCTGAGAATTTTTAATATGAATCATTATTAAAATTTTTCAGATGTTTTTTCTGCATTTATTGACATAATTGTGTGATTTTATCATTTAATCTGTTAATGTGATAGATTAATAAACTTTATGATGTCACACTATCCTTGAATTATCAGGATATTTATTTTTCAGACCTATGATATGTGTAGATATCAGGATAAACTGTATCTGACCATCATTACTCCTCCTCCTTATTTATTTAATATTCTGTTGGATTTTATTGGCAAATATTTGCTTTAGCATATTTGCATCTGTGTTGATTAGTGAATTTTCTTGCTTTGCCCTTAGAAGATTTTATATTTAAGATACCACTGTTCTTGCCTTGTATGTTGAGCAGCTTTTCTTCTTTTCCTGTATACTTTAACAACTTATGTAAGAGTTTTCTGTTCCTTGAAAGTAGAGCTCTTTGGTGAAATTGTCAGTTCTTTTTTGTTGTGGAAGAGATTTTTTTTAAATTATTTTTATTTCTATTTTTAAATGGTTATTGTTTAAGTCAAGTCTACTTCATCTCAAACAATTTGACATTTAATATTTTCAAGGATGTTTGACAAATACTTTTTCTCATTTAAATTTTTCTGTTTGTAGTTGTATATGTATGTATTTATTTGAGGTATAATTGGCATGTAACATATTAGTTTCAGGTGTACAACATAATGATTTGATGTTTGTATATATTGCAGAATGATTACCATAATAAGTCTAGTTAACACCTGTTACCCTACAGGGTTACAAATTATTTTCTTGTGATGAGAACTTTGAAGATCTACTGTCTTAGCAACTATCAAATATACAGTACAATATTATTAACTATAGTCACCATGCTGTACATTCCATTTCCAGGACTTAACCTATTTTTTAACTGGAAGTTTGACCTTTTGACTCACTTCACCCATTTTGTCCACCTCCACCCCTATTTTTTTTGGTTAATCTGTGATTTCTTTTTTTTTTCTTTTTTAAATTTAAATTCAGTTAGCCAACATTTTATCTTATTCAGATTTGACTGAGACATATTTAACTTAGGCATCTTTTCAAACAACCAGCTTTGGTTTTGTTAATCATCTTCTTTCCCTTTTTCCCCATCTTCCTTCTCCTCCCTTTATAAATAAGTGTTTTTTGCATTAATTTTTGCCCTTATCATTCTTATTTCCTCTTGTGTTCTTCATTTTGTTAATTGCTCTTTTCAGATTCTCGTGTTGAATGTTTAATTTTTTTGCTTTCAGCATTTCTTGTTGGCTTAAAAACATATTTAAAATTATAATTTCCCTTAAGATTTCCTCTGTCATGGTTGTTCAATGGTATATTATTTATTTTCCAGACATAGATTGTTTTGTTTTGCTTTGTTTTTAGCTTCCCCTTTATTATCAGTTTCTGATTTTATTACATATTATGGTCACAGAACATTTTCTATATGATGTTTACCCTTTGGAATTTATTGTTTCTTGTGGCCTATTACAAAATCAATTTTTGAGAAGGTTCTAATGCACATTTCTCTTTTTCATGCAGCATCTTATCTAAATCTGTTAATTTCAGTTTATTCATTGTGTTAATTCTATTGTATTGTTTTGCTACCTTATTGTCTGATCCATCAGTTTCTGAGAATATGTATTAATATCACAGTTGCAATTTAAGATTTATCCACTTCTCTCCATATTTTCCTTCTATTATTTTGTATATCCTGAGGCAAAATTATTAGGTGCATTCATGTACATGATGGATTTATAGTTTTAACCTACTCTTCCTTTTACTAATATGTAATTTCTTTGTCCCTTATGATTTTTCCTTGAATTCTATTTTATGTCAAATATTGTTACACTAGTTTTCTTTTGGTACACTTTTGCTTCTATCCCTTTTTAAAAATTGTGATTCTTACAAGATATTCCTTGCTTTTTAAAGTCATTTAGGCCATATTTGTGTTTTTGGTGAGGAGGATAAGACTAACACAAATAAACTGCACTAGTTTTGTGGAAGGTTTGATGAATTTGCTAAATTTATATACCTATGTAACTACTATTCCAATCAAAGTATAGAGAATTCCAGTTGCCCAGAATGATCCCTTGTGCCTTTTTCCGGTCACTTTTCATACCCTGCTGTGAGGCACAGATACTATCACCTTTCTCGTATCTATCAATCTACCTTAGTTTGACCTGTTGTAGAACTGCGTATAAACGAAATTATACATTATGTGCTTTTTTTTTTAAGATTTTATTTATTTATTTGAGAGAGAGAGAGCTCACGAGCATGAGTGGGAGGAGGGGCAGAGGGAGAGGGACAAGCAGACTCCCCACTGACCAGGGAGCCTGAAGCGGGGCTTGATTCCAGGATCCCCGAGATCATGACCTGAGCTGAAGTCAGGCTCTTAACCAACTGAGTCACTCAGGCACCCCTACATTATGTACTCATGTCTGGCTTCTTTTGAGACTTCTCCAGATTGTTGTCAGAATCAGCAGCTCATTCTTTAATTGCTGTGCAATATTTGGTTGCATGGATATACCACACTTTGTCCATCCATCAACCTACTGATGGAATTTTTAGTTGTTTAGATTAACTGTCTTTATAAATACAGCTGCTATAAATGTGTGTGCAATCTCTTTTTGACGGGAGAAAAGGGAGAAATGTGTAAATACCTAGGAAAGGATTTTTGAGTCATGACATACGTATACAGGAAACTGCCAAATGGTTTTCTAAAGCTGTCATACCATTTTATGTTCCCATCAGTGTTGTCTGAGAGTTTAGTTGCTCACATGCTCAGTCATTTTTAGTTACCATTCTAATAGGTAGGTCTCCTTGTGATTTTAAATTGTATTAAAATGTCTAATAGACATCTAATAGATGTTTAAAATAATATCTTTACCTGTGCTAATTAACATCTGTATATTATGTGAGGTTCTATTTAATTATTTTGTCCATTTTTATTGTATTGTCTATTTCTTTATTATTATTATTGAATTATAGAGTTTTAAAATATATTTGGATACAAGTCCTTTGTCAGGTATGTATATTTTGAATATTTTTTCCTATCTATGGCTTGCCTTTTCATTTTCTTAATGCTGTCTTTTGCGGAACAGAATTTTTAATTTTGATGAAATTTTTGCTTAATCCTTAGTGGGTTTGTGTGCAGAAAGATTTTTTGTCATTGTAAGGACGTAAAGGTATTTTCTTGTATTTCCAGCTGACAGCATTGCAGTTTTGGTTTTTATATTTAGGTCTATGAAACATCTTGGATTACTTCTTCTATATGTTTTGGCTCATTTATTCATTACAGATTTATAGCTGTTTCCACATCACTTGTTAAAAAGATTCTACTTTCTCTGTTGAATTCTTTTGGTGTCTTTACTGGAAATTAATTGGTCACATATGTCCACATATATTTCTCAATTCTTTATTCAGTTTCATTTATTTATTTGTCTATCCTTACATCAGTACCCTATTTTCTTGATCACTGTAGCATTTTTTAAAAATTTGAAATCAAGTTCTGTAAATTCTTCAACTTTGTTCTTTTTAAAGATTATTTTGATGACTATGAATCCATTATGTTTTCATATAAGTTTTAGAAACAGCTGTCAATTGCCACAAAAATTCTGCTGAGATTTTGATTGGGATGGCATTAAATTTATAGATCAACTTCGGGTAATTTGATAGTTTAATGTTATTGGGACTTCCAATTTATGAGCATGCAATGTGAAATATCTCTTCATTTACATAGGTCTTTATTTTATTCTCTAATATTTTTTGGTTTTTCAGTATGGAGGTCTTGCATATTTTTTTATTATATTTATTCCTGAGTATTAATGTTTTATGATGCTATTATAAGTGTTATTTCAAATTTCATCTCCAATTATTCATTGCTGGTATATAGAGTTGAGTTTTATGTAGTGACTATCATCTCAACTTGCTAAATGAATTTTTGAGTTACAGTAGTTGTGTGTGTGTGTGAAGTAAAATGGTTTCTTTGGCTCCAAACATCATGACTGTTTACAGAGGAAATCTTAAGGAACAGTGTACAGGGAATCTCTTCTCTCCGTATCCTTGCCACCATTTGTTTTCTCTTGTCTTCTTAATCATTGGCCATTCTAAGAGGTGTGAGGTGACATCTCATTGTGGTTTTGATTTGCATTCCTTGATGATTAGTGATGTTGAGGACCTTTTCATGTACCATACAAATTTTAGGATTTTAAAAAATTTCTATGAAAAATGCCATTGGAATTTTGATAGGGATTACATTGAATCTGTAAAATGTATGGACAGCTTAACAATATTAATTCTTCCAGTCTATGAGCACAGAATTTCTTTTTATTTGTGTCTTCTTCAATTTATTTCATTAATGTCTTACAGTTTTTAGTATATTGATCTTTCATCTCCTTGGTTAAATTTATTCCTAAGTATTTTATTCTCTTTTATGTTATTGTAAATGAGATTGTCTTCCTAATTTATTTCTGATACTTCATTGTTTGTGTAGAGAAAAGCACTTGATTTTTATATATTGATTTTGTATCCTGCAACTTTACTGAATTCATTTATTCTAATAGTTTCTTGGTGGAGTCTTTAGGTTTTTTGATATACAGTATAATATCATATCATCCATAGATATAGTTTTACTTCTTCCTTTCTAATTTAGATACCTTTTATTTCTTTCTCTTGCCTAATTGCTTTGGCTAGGACTTCCAGTACTATCTTAAATAGAATGGCAAGAGTAGGAATCCTTGTTTTGTTTCTGATTTTAGAGGAAAAGCTTGTAGCTTTTCACCATTGAGTATAATGTTAGCTGTGGGCTCACCATATATGGCCTTTACTATGAAGGTACATTCTGTCTATAATGTTTGTTGAGATTTTATCATGAATCTTGAATTTCTTCAAATGCTTTTTATGTATCTGTTGAGATATGATTTTTTATACTTCATTTTGTTAATGTGGATTGTTTTGTGGCTATTGAAACATCCTTCCATTCCTGGCATAAATCCCTATTGATTGTAGTATGATTCTTTCAGTGTACTGTAGAATTCAGTTTGCTAATGTTTTTTGAGGATTTTTGTATTTCTATGTTCATCAGGGATATTGGCCTGTATTTTCTTTTCCTGTAGTGTTCTTGTCTAGCTTTGGTATCAGGGTAATGCTGGCCTTTTAAATGAACTTGGAAATGTTCCCTCCTTGTCCATTTTTTTGGAAGAATTTGAGAAGAATTAATATTCTTCCTTAAATGTTTGGTAAAATTTACCAGTGAAGCCATCTGGTCCTGACCTTTTGTTTGTTGAGAGGTTGTTAATTACTGATTCAATCTCCTTATTAGTAATTGTTCTGTTCAGTTTTTCTGTTTCTTCATGATTCAGTTTTATTAGGTTGTATGTTTCTAGGAATTTATCCCTTTCTTCTAGGCTATCTTAATTTGTTGTCATATAATTGTACATAGCAGTCTCTTATCCTTTGTATTTGTATGATATCAGTTTTAATGTCTCCTCTTTCATTTCTAATTTCATTTGTTTGAGTACTTTCTCTTTTTTCTTGGTGAGTCTAGCTCAATTTTGTCTATTTTTTTTTCTCTTTTAAAAAAAACAGTTCTTCATTTTAATTACTTTTTAATCTCTATTTCCATTGTGATCTTTGTTATATATTTTATTTTACTAATTTTGGGCTTACTTTGTTCTTTTTACTTGTTCCTTGAAGTGCAAAGTTAGATTGTGTTTTGAGATTTTTTTTTCTTAATGAAGGCGTTTATTGCTATGAACTTTTAGAACTGTTTTGCTGTATCTTGTAAGTTTTGGTATGTTGTGTCTCAATTTTCATTTGTCTTAAGATATTTTTTTAATTTCTCCTTTGATTTCTTCTTTGATCTATTGGTTGCTCACTAGTATGTTGTTTAGTCTCCACATATTTGTTCCAGTTTTCTTTTGTAATTGATTTCTAGCTTCATACCGTTGTGGTTGGAAAAGATGCTTGATATGATTTCAGTCTTCTTGAATTTATTAAGACTTGCTTTGGGCCCTAATACATTATCTGTCTTGGAGAATGTTCCATGTGTGCTTGAATGTATTTTGTCGCTGTTGGATAGATGAAATGTTCTATAAGTGGTAGGTCCATCTGATCTAATGTGTAGTTTAATGCTAGTGTTTCCCTATTGATTTTCTGTCTTGTTAATCTATCTATTGTTGAAAGAGGGGTATTGAAGTCCCCTACTATTATTGTAATGCTTTCTTTTTCCCCCCTACAGATCTGTTAATACTTGCTTTATATAATTAGATGTGCCTCTATTGGGTGCGTAAGTATTTATTAATGTTTATATCCTCTTGATGAATTGACCTCTTTATCATTATATAATGACTTTCTTTGTCTCCTTACAGGTTTGGCTTAAAGTCTGTTTTGTCTGATATAAGTGTAGCTGTCCCAGCTTTCTTTTGATTTTCATTTGCATGGAATATCTTTTTCTATCACTTCATTTTCAGTTATGTGTCCTTAAAGCTGAAATAAGTGCCTCATAGGCAGCATATAGTTAAGTTTTTTTTTTTTTTCTTTTTTTTGGTCCATTCAGTCACTCTATGTCTTTTAATTGGGGAATTTAGTCCATTTTTAATTTAATTATTGATAGGTATAGACTTATTATTGCCATTTTGTTCATTGTTTTCTGGTTGCTTTGTGATTCCTTTGTTCCTCTTATTCCTTTTTGCTTTCTTCCTTTGTGATTTGATGATTTTCTGTAGTGGTTTGCTTTGATTCTTTTCTCTTTATTTATTATTATTTTTTGTATCTACTGTAGTATTTGTTTTGCAGTTACCAGAGGCTTACATAAAACATGTCATATTTAAAACAGTCTACTTTAGGTGTGCCTGGGTGGCTCAGTCATTAAGCATCTGCCTTTGGCTCAGGTCATGATCCCAGGGTCCTGGGATCAAGCCACGCATCAGGCTGATCCGCGGGAAGCCTGCTTCTCCCTCTCCCACTCCCCCTGCTTGTGTTCCCTCTCTCGCTGTGTCTCTCTCTGTCAAATAAATAAATAAAATCTTTAAAAAAAATAAAAATAAAAAAGTAAAACAGTCTACTTTAAGCTAATGAGAACTTAACTTCAAATGCATGCAAATGCTCTACATTTTTTCAAGCACTCCCCACATTTTGTGTTTTTGGTATCACAATTTATATCTTTTTATCTTGTGTATCCATAAGATACAATTTATGTCTTTTTGTGTTTTATATAGCCCTGTCTTTGAGTTCACTGATCCTTTCTTCTACTTGATCTAGTCTACCGTGGAACCCCTCAATTGAATTCTTCAGTTTAGTTCTTGTATCTTTCAGTTCTGTGATTTCTTTTGGCAGTTTTCAATATTTTCTATCTTTGTTGAACCTCTCACTTTGTTCATGCATTACTTTCTTGACTTTGGTTAGCATATTTATGACCACTATTTTGAACTCTATCAGGTAAATCACTTATCTCTGTTTCATTAAGATCTGTTTCTGGAAATTTATCTTATTCTTTTGTTTGGAACATATTTTTATGTTTATTCAGTTTACTTGGCTCCTTGTGTTGGTTTCTGCACGTTAAGATTGTTTGTTTGTTTATTTATTTATTGAGAGGGAGCATGTGAGTAGAGTTGGGGAATTGGGGCAGAGGGTGAGGGAGAGAGAGAATTTTAAGCAGACTCCATGCTTAGCATGGGGCTTGATGTGGGGCTCAGTTTCATGACCCTGAGATCATGATCTGAACCAAAATCAGGAGTCAGATGCTTTAACCAACTGAGCCGCCCAAGTGCCCCTAAGATTTTATTTTAACTAATCTCTACACCCAATGTGGAGCTTGAACTTACAACCTGGAGATCATGATTCACATGTTCTACCAACTGAGCCTGCTGGGTGCCCTGGTTTCTGCACATTAAATGAAGCATCCACCTCTCCTAGTCTTGAAAGAGTGGTCTTATGTAAGAGGTGAATCTTGTCAATTAGCCTGGCCCAAGCTCCTTGTTGTGTCTTAAACCTTTGTGATTGTCCAAGGTGCCTTCTTTGTTCTTAGTCACTCCCAGCAGTTGAGGGTGTACCAAGACTTGTCAGTGTCCCAAAGGGGAAAACAACATTCAGTACTTAGATGGAAGCTGATAGAAAGCTGGACCCTCAGGTAGCAGCTAGGAAAGTATATAGTTAAGCCCTTTCTAGGGACAAATTGGCAGATGAGTATTTTTGCCTGCTCCTTCTGCACTGGGTCCAAGTGTATAGTGCCAGGGAGTAGGGGTGCTTCTGTTGCCCATTAATAACTACTGTTTTGTTTGCTACAGTCCTATAGGATTCATGAATGCAAGCCGCATTAGCTCGCAGAGTCAGGTGATCCAGGTTCTGTCTCCTGGACAGTAGCCACAAAAGTTAAGGTGCCAGACTTGGGTACAAAATCTTCTAGGGAGATACAAGTGACTTGGAACTGGCTAGAAGGATAAGGCGAGGGGTATATCTGCCAGCTTCCCCAGTTTCTAGGGAGGGTAGCCAGTTCCTTAGTTTTAAAAAATTATTTTCTAGCTTTTTTTTTTAGCATAGATATTTCATTTTAAACCATTATTATTTTTTAAGGTAAGCTTTTCTTAAAGCTACATATTTTCCTCTAAGCTCTCTTTAGTTAATTTCACAAATTTTTATATGTTGTGTTTTCATTATTATAAAGTTATAAGTATTTTCTAATTTCTCTTATGATTTCTTCCTTGGACTCAAACTATTTAAAAGGGTGTTGCTTAATTTCCAAATAATTGGATCAGAATTCCTAGACCTCTTAATATTGATTTCTAATTTAAATTATTTTAAATATTTGTAAGTATCATACATATTTTGTATGATATTTCAAAATTTATTGAGATTTGTTTTATGTTCTAATATATGGTATATTTTATTGAATATTCTTTAAGGTAACTGACAAGCATGTATAATGTGTGAATTCTGCGTTGTTGACTTTAGTATTCTATGTATATTTTAAGATAAGTTTGGTAAATAGTGTCGTTCGAACTTTACATACTATTTTTTCTCTATTTTTATCACCTCCTGAGAGATTTCATAAATCTCCAATTATGTGTGAATTTTTCCGTTTTACTCCTAAATACTATCAGTTTTTTACTTCATGTATATTAAAATTCTGAAGTGCATATATATTTGGATTGTTATTTTTTATTAATGAAGTGGTCCTCTATGTCATACCCCTTTATTATTTTAAAATAACTCTATTTATCTGGTAATATCCATTGGCTTAAAGTACTTTGATATTTATATAGCCACATTAGCTTTCTTTTGTGTCATAGGACGTGATATATGTTTTTTCCATTCTTTTGTTCAACCTGTGTGTTTACATCTAAAGTGCATCTTTTTTATAGAGCATGTAATTGTTTGCTTCCTTATCTAGTTTGACAATCTGTGTCTTGTAATTTGATGATTTATTCTATGTATATTTAATGTAATTATTGATGTTTGTGTTTGTGCGACCTTGCTATTTAGTTTTTAGTTCTTCCCTCTATTTTATGTTTTTTTGTTCCTTTTCTCTTGTCCTTTTTTAGCTAATTGAATATTTTTGGCATCCCATTTTATACCCTCAACTTTTTATTTTTATTTTTTTCTAAGTGATAGAAAACTTATAATTGGAAGTGCTGTCTATTCCCCAGCTGCCTCTAGTTCCTCAAAGTAAATGTTCCAGTGAATAATCAGTGAAAATGAAACATTTACTGCTAAAGAGGTCTGAGATTTAGAGAAACAAATTTGGAGAACACCTATAAATTAAATAATGCCCTGGTAAAGTATAAACAGCTTTTTATTTTCTTTTTAAATCTATCTATCATCTATCCATCTATCATCTCCATTCTTTTTTAATAGCTTTTCTTTTATTTATATCTCTTGAATTATTTTTTAATAATTGCTCTAGAGATTGCTCTAGTATTTAGTTTTATCTCATTGCAGACTACCTTCAGTTAATGTTATAAAATGCATATAGAATGGAAGAACCTTGTAACAGTACATTTCTATTTTCATCCCTCTTTGCCTTTGTGCTGTTGACGTGTCTCATATTTTTCTTCTATATGTTTTAACACAGAAATGTTGCTATCACTGTTACTGAATAATACTACTGCTTTGCATTAGTGAACTGACTTAAAAATCAAGCTAAAGAGGTAATATTTTATATTTATCCATATATTAATTATTTCAATCTTTTTGTTCTTTTCTATAGATTTCAATATCCAATATATAATATTTCAAATGATCTCAGTACTGTTTCTCTTTAGCCAAAAAACTTCTTTTAGTCTTTGCTGTTATGCAAATCTGCTGTAAATGGCTTTTGCTTATCTAGAAGTATCTTCATTTTACCTTCATTTTTGAAATGAAATGTACTGAAAGTTATTTTTCCCAAATACAGAATTTTAGTTGTTTTTCTCTCAGCACTCTAAAAATGTCATTCCATTGTCTCCTGGCCTTCATTATTTCTAACGGTAGATGTGTTATCATTCTCTCCTCTCTTCTCCTTTCCTCTCCTCTCTCTCCTCTTCCTGTGTGTGTGTGTGTGTGTGTGTGTGTGTGTGTGTAGATGGTTTTTCATTCATTTGCTTTTGTATATTGTAAATATAATTTTTTTCAAGCTGTGTTGATTTACCATTGTTTTTGATAAACTTTGTAAAATTTTCTGTCATTGTTTTTTCTGTAGATAATTTTCCTGTTCCAATGTGTCTCTTTGCTCATCTGAGGTTTCCAATTACAGGTTTGTTAGACTACTTTGTGATTACCCTCAGTCTGTTGAGACTCTGTAATAATAATAAATGTATTTATTTCTGATTTCTATGCTTTAGTTTGGATGATTTCTGTTGACCTCATTTCAAGTTTATTGATTTCTTTTTTGTGGCCCATCTGCTATTAATTCCATCTATTAAAAGTTTTAATTTGAGATATTGTGTTTTTCATTTTAGAATTTTTATGTGTCCTGTTTTTACAGCTTTCCTTAAATAATAGGAAAGATCTTTCCTATTATTCCCCATCCATTCTTTAGACCTCAATTCTCTTACAGCTCTTGTAACAGCTTTATCATAGTTATTTTAAAGTTTTTTGTTTGCTAATTCCAACTTCAAAGTTGTTCCTGTTGCCTGGATTTTCTCTTGTTTGTCACACTTTCTTATGTATTTTTATGTCTAGTGGATTTTTGTTACATACTAATACCCTGGATCTGTTGTAGACACTCTGTATTATGTTATTTTCCTCTAAATACTTCTGAGGACAGTATTGCAAATGAATGAAAATTGTGTTGAAGCAGCCAGGTATGTTTCATAATAATCACATTAAACTTTTGGAGGTTTGGTATTAGGCTTTGTTAGGTTAGGTCTATTTTGGTTTTGCCTTTAGTCCTAGAACAAATTGGATAAACAGGACAATAGTTTTTTTTCTTCTAAGTTGTGACCCTTCTGTGGTGTCACTGGAAAGCCCAAGTTGTTTCCCTGGCCCCACCTAAGTTAGCAGGACTTGAATTGCAAATTTTGTTTCCTTTTAGATGAGCAGCTGTCAAAATCTATTATTTGGTTCTTTCTGTGTTCCATTGGTTGGTTTTCTCCTGTGCTCTTTGAAGTATTGCCCCATGCATGCACAATTAAGTAATCAGCCAAGGATTTATATGCAGATTGTAGGTTTCATGTTTTCCTTCTATGGATTTCTTGTTTCCTGGGTCCCCATTCCAACCCTGAGCACTTTTTAAAGTGCTCTATCAGCCTCAGACTCTGTCCCCTGATTCCTCAGGTTAATAAGACTATGGATTTCTGCTTGAATTCTATCTACACTGCCCTAGGGGAAAAGATGTGTAAAAGTAGATCTTACCCGGTGTGGTTTCTTTCTTCCAAAGGTCAGCTCTGCTCTTTGTTTGGTTTCTGTTCAGTGCCTTCAAAGAGTTGTTTTTATATTTTGTGTAGTTTGTACTTATTTTCAGCAGGAGATTTAGTCTGAAAAAACCTACTCCACCGCTATTAGAAGTCAGAACTCTTCTTAAGGTCTTGATTGCTGAGTTTAAATCATTTATAATGATTTTAATTACTGTTATAGCAGGACTTATTTCTGCCATCATATTCACATTCTATATTTACTGTTTTCTTTTCTTCTTATTTTTACCCCTCTTCTTTTCTAATTTCCTTTGAGTATATCAAATTTTTTTTTGTTTTAAAAATACTCAATTTTTATTCTTTAGATGATTTTCCCTAACTTGTTTTTCATTTTTTTCTATCAATATCTTAATTGTTATCCATGATCTTCCCTATCAAGAAAAGTACAACAGTACATATATCTTTGGTATTTTTCTCCATCCCTGTCATTCTGGTATTTTAGAATTTTAGTTCTTTGTTCTCAAAGATATTTTCTTCAGGTTTGAGCATGGGGAACGGATACAATAGCCTGTTATAGTT
Source organism: Neomonachus schauinslandi (assembly GCF_002201575.2). Taxonomy (NCBI): domain Eukaryota; kingdom Metazoa; phylum Chordata; class Mammalia; order Carnivora; family Phocidae; genus Neomonachus; species Neomonachus schauinslandi. The sequence goes on along the minus strand of NC_058405.1, from coordinate 54,045,987 downwards.
AACCGTATTGCTATTAGTTTACCGTTTTGTATATAGGTTTTTAAAAATAAAATATATTCCATTTGATACAGGGTCATTTTTTAAAATGTAAAACCGAGAAACTAATAAAGAAACAGCTTCTAAAGAAAGGCCAATACAGAATTGTAAACATAGTGTATTTTTTATAGTCAGTGATTCCTTTTTGAATAAACATAAAGGGAAAATGAAACAATCTTCATTTTAAATTTAAAGTAAATTCTCTTAACTCTTAGCATATCACCTGTTTATTATAAGTTTTCCTTTGAGTGTCTCAGCTACTGAGTAAAACTCTATTGAGAAATAATGTTGAGATATTCTATAGATCTCAGTTAAGAATAGGCTCATCACTGGGCTTTTTGACAGTAGAAGAAATATGTGTAACTTTCCCAGAGAAGCCTAAAAGAGGTAACTGATAATACCATCCAAAGCTACCTGGATTTATGGTCCTGATTAAGTGGTCTCTACTCAGGGGAGCAACCACATTTCTGGTTACCCATAAGTGAAGGGGATAAGTCAAAAGAAAGTGAATGGAACAAGAGAAAGAAGTTAAATTGTTGGGTGGGTACAATTATTCCAGACTGTGTTTCTATAAAGGAGTGTAAATTTGTACATTTGCTTGAGGAAGGAAGAATTTGGGAGGAACGCTACCCATTTCACTGTGTCTTCTCACTTATTCTTCTGCTGGGTTTGAGGCTCTCTGAGAGGTTTGTTAGGAACTGGGCATGCCCCTAACTTTGAAATCTCCCACCAGTAGTTTTCTAACTTATGCCAGTGGATAAATTTAATCCTTCAGTAGAATGTTAGCCAGCCCTTTTGACAGCAAATATAAATAAAGCCATGTTCTCACAATCAGATATCAGACTGATATCTTTATCCCCTATTTATCTGCTTCATTGCCTTCTTATTTTGTTTGGAACTTCAGAGTGTTACTTGTCAATCCTTGAAAATCCAACATTATATTTTTGTACCCAGTGAGTTTGTATTATGATGAAAATGATAACAGTATTTTAAAGCACTAAAAAGCAGTGCAAACTATTCATATATGCAACAATTTGGATGGATCTAAAGGGAATTATGCTGAGGGAGAAAAAAAGCTAATCTTAAGAGGTTATGTACTGTATGATTCTATTTATGTAACATTCTTGAAATGGCAGAATTCTAGAGATGGAGATTACATTAATGGTGACCAGGGGACAGGGATGGGGTAGGGGAGCAGATAAGAGAGTTTCTTGGTGGGGATAGAATTTTGTATCTTGCTTGGAACGGAGGTTAACATGAATCTGTACAGGGGAGAAAATTATATGCAAACACACACACAAGCACATGGTAAAGCTGGTAAAATCTGAATAAGATCTGAATAAGAGTGTTATGCCAATGCAGTTGTCTGGATTTGATACTGTACTGTAGATGTTACCATTTAGGGGAAGCTGAGCTACAGGTACACAGGACTCTCTACTATTTTTATAATCTTCTGTGAGTTGATAATTATTTCAAATAAAAAGTAAAAAAAAAAAACAAACTGTGCAAATACTGTCAATTAATCTAAATTCCTCCTCACCTAAAAGATAACAGGCAGGGGATGAGCTAGAACTTACAAAGCGGGACAGGCTATCAGAGCCTTTGCTGTAATATATTTTGTCTCAGTTAAAGTCATGACACAATCTTGAAAATCCAAGAAAATATCCTAGTAAAGAATGAATTTTTAAAGTTCATTTATTTCTTGCTGAAGGTTATTATTTTAGCTCAAAAGCAGAATTTATTTCTGTCCTTACTGGATGAGATTGTTGACTGCCTTGCTTCCTGGTTTAAAATCCGACTTATGAAACTTGCACTCATTTGTGAATATAAAAATACATTTTTGTTTACTATTGGTTCTAATAAAATCAAGTGCTTTTTAAAAACAAGTGATTGTTTTGAGGGAGAGAAGTTCAGACTTAGGAACAATGAATGGTTTTCGTAATTATTACTCACTGCACAGGTATTAACCAGTGTTCGCTCTTTAGTAGTAATATATACTTTAAGCCCCTAAGTATTCAAAACATGAACTAATTTTTCTTCATTATTGAAATCTCTGTATGCAAACCTAGTAGCATTTGAAAGCTAATCTCCCTATGTGCCAGAGTAATTACAGCAAAGTAAATAATCTCCAGTGTTCTTATTCCCTATAGAAATGGTTTAATATCTTATCTTTCAAAACTGGTTTTCGGCTCATTCAAAAAGCCTGAGAAAAGTTCTTTAGTATTCAGAAAAGGAGTAACTTTAAGAAAGCTCTGGAGCATATCTCCCCTCCAGCTACTGCTCTTGTACTGGGGCACTTTCTCCATCAGACAAGGAGAAAACCTCTTTGCTGCTGTTCCCTGGCGTGTGTGAGAGTGTGTGTGTGTGTATGTGTGTGTGTTCATTCCTCTGTAGAGCCTCAAATCAAAACTGAACCAGAAGCCACTGTGTGTGTGTGTGTGTGTGTGTGTGTTCGTTCCTCTGTAGAGCCTCAAATCAAAACTCTGAACCAGAAGCCACTGTGTGTATGTGTGTGTGTGTTCATTCGTTCCTCTGTAGAGCCTCAAATCAAAACTGAACCAGAAGCCACTGTGTGTAAACATGAAGTGATTTGTTTGGCTTGCTGATCATTCCAGAGGTGGCATTCTGCCATCAACTCCTTTCTAAGCCAGTGCCCCAGGGTGATGTCAGGGGTCACCAAGCTTTTCCATGAGATGTTACATAGAGGTCCTGAGGGACTCTGGTGATTTCTTATCCACTGGGATTTTTTTCTCCCTGACGAGTTTTGTGGTGTTTGTCCCCGTGTCTGTATGGGTTCCAGAATGAGTCATTATGCAGTTGCTTCCCAAGTTATAAGGCAGTAATGAGTTCTTTGCTTCTGTATCTGAAATGTTGGATATCAGGCCTCAAAGTGCCAAAGAGAGTCTTGCTTTTTAAAACCGTGAAATTGTTTTTCACAGGTCTCTTTACTAGTGTATAGGTTGGAAGCTCTGCATTTTTTCCCCAAAAGGTTAAAACTGAGCAAAGCTTCTCAGCATAGATGACTCATGTTCCTTCTAGAGCAGAATTACTGGGAGACATTTTGTTTTGAATAAATATATCTTTAGTGAAATGTGCAAAAGACTTGACATGTGCTACTTGCAGCTTTGAGCCTGTTATAATTTTGTGAAAAGTGCGGTGTTGATTGAAATTTTCTATTTTTGGTCTTGGTGTTAAGATAGTTTTTGTTTTACTTTTTGCCTCAATAAAATACAAGGGGAAAAAAACCAACTATTCATTCTTATGAGTTTGTTGTTTTGTATTAAAATTGTAATGTTTTAAATATTCAAAGGTGCCTTTTTATAATATAGTTTGTCTAAGGTTTAGTTCACCATCTATTTTGTAACCACCGAGTTTTACATTTTGTTATTTACACTGTGACTTGGCATTCTACAGAAGTTCTGATATGTTGCCGGCTACTCTAGGAATTAGGGCCTGTATTTCCAATTTTATATTATTATTGATCTTTTCTTGGCTCTTAAGATAGCTTCTTGGTCAAGACTGCGTGTGTTTACTGAAAGATATTTATATAGGACTTCCCAGTCTTAAATATTGGTTGCCAAAAACAAAAAGGGGAGCTTTTAAAAATGAACCAACCAACAAAACATTATTTGTTTTTTTTTTTTTAAAGATTTTATTTATTTATTTGAGACAGAGAGAATGAGAGAGACAGAGAGCACATGAGAGAGGGGAGGGTCAGAGGGAGAAGCAGGCTCCCTGCCGAGCAGGGAGCCCGATGTGGGACTCGATCCCGGGACTCCAGGATCATGACCTGAGCCGAAGGCAGTCGCTTAACCAACTGAGCCACCCAGGCGCCCAACAAAACATTATTTGTGACAGCACATCACTGACATGAAGTGAAAATTCTGGTGAAAACCAGTGAGATCAGTAGGGCTCCCTGGTGACCCCATGCATTTCTTCCAAGTCTTCTCCTCCTCAGATTTCTCTGGTCCGCTTCTCTTCTGCTTCACCATCACTCTACTGCTGTACAGTATGGTTTGAATGCTTTCTCTGCCTTGTCTTTTTTCTCCCTCTTCCTTCTTTGCCCTGCCAAATGTGCATGTTCTTTATGGTTCTATCCCTCAACCCTGACTCTGGAGTAACTGAGCGTCTGTAGCTCAGCTTTACTTGCTTTCTGAGCCTTTCCTGAGTGGGGCAGAAAGAACACTAGGAGCTTCATTTCCAGTAACGTACGGGGCCCCAAATCAGTCTTGCTCCGCAATAGGCCAGGTGTTAGGGTGAGTCGTGGTTACCCACATCCACACTGCGCTGTATCCCTACCCCAGAGGCTGCTGAATCTGTGCCTTCTGTGTGTGAACCAGAGCCTCCGTTGGACCCATCCCTTTGGATGGAACTTGGATATTTCGCCCAGCTCTTGCTTGTCTTGAGAGGCTGCCCTCTGCCTTTCGGTTTTTCAGTCAGTGGCCGGAGATCTGTTCCGATATGGCTAAACTCTCTGATGGGAAATGCCTACTGTTGAGTCTGGCCAGCTAGATTAAACTTAAAGCATTGGCGTGAGCAAACCTGAATTTGCTGTATCCCTCACAACATGGTAGTTGAACAACCTCAAGGTTAAGCCCTGAAGTTCAGTCACTTTCCCAAACTCTGGCCCTACCTAGTCCTGGCCACCTTTGCTCTCCCAGTGGACTGTTTCCTGTTTGGGTGTGAGTTAAAACAGGCCCTTCTCTCCCGTCCCTCTTCACCCACCCTGAAGGCTTCAGCAGTGATCTCCATTAGGAAAAATTTCCTAAGCTCCAATTCTGTATTTTCATCTGCCTGGTGGACCCCACCTAATTATGTTCCTCTGGTACTTTAAGCTCAATGTGTGTCTGAACTTGGACTCTGCCTTCCCACTCATACTAGTTCTTTCAGTAGGCTTTCCCATTATTTCCTGTAATGGCGCTATCAGCTATCCTTTATTCTGTGCCAAAACCCTGGGAGTTATTTTCTTTCTTTTGGGATTTTTTTTTTTTTAATTTTGATTTTTTAAAAATTTATTCTTGAATATTTATTTATTTTTATTTTAATTCTGGTGTAGTTAACAGTGTTATATTAGTTTCAGGTGTACAGTATAGTGATTCAACAGTTACTCTGTGCTCTTCTTGAATGAAAGTGGTGAGAGCGGACATCCTTGTCTTGTTCCTGACCTTAGGGAGAAAGCTCTCAGTTTTTCACCATGGAGTATGATGTTCCCTCTGGGTTTTTCATATATGGCCTCTCTTATGTGGAGGTATGTTTCCTCTAAACCTACTGTGTTGAGGGTTTTTATCATTAATGGATATTGTACTTTGTCATATGTATGCTTTTTCTACATCTGTTGAAATGATCATATGGTTTTCATCTTTTCTCTTATTGATGTGACGTATCCCATTGATTGATTTGCGATTTTTGAACCACCCTTGCATCCTGGGAATAAATCCTGCTTGATGGTGGTGAATGATTTTTTAATGTTATCATTGGACTCAATTTGCTAATATTTTGCTGAGGATTTTTGCATCATTGTTCATTAGAGATAATGGTCTGTACTCTTTTCTTTTTGTGGTGTCTTTATCTGGTTTTAGTATCAGGGTAATTCTGGCCTCATTGAATGTATTTGGAAGCTTTCTTTCCTCTTCTATTTTTTGGAAAAGTTTGAGAAGAATAGGTATTAACTCTTCTTTCAATGTTTGCAGAATTCAACTGTGAAGCCATCTGGTCCTGGACTTTTGTTTGTTAAGAGTTTTTTGATTACTGATTCAGTTTCATTGCTGATAATCGGTCTGTTCAAATTTTCTGTTTCTTTCTGCTTCAGTTTCGGTAGGTTGTATTTCTAGGAATTTATCCATTTCTTCTGGGTTGTCCAATTTTTTGGCATATAATTTTTCACAATATTCTCTTACAGTTGTTTGTCTTTCTGTGATGTCAGTTCTTTCTCCTCTGTCATTTCTGATTTTGTTGATTTGTGTTCTCTCGCTCTTTATTTTTTATGAATCTGGCTAAAGGTTTATCAATTTTGTGGATCTTTTCAAAGAACCAACTGGTTTCATTGATTGGTTCTAGTTTGGCGGGGGAGGAGCAGAGGGAGGGGGAGGGAGAGAGAGAATTGTAAGCTGGACGTGGAACCTAACGTGGGGCTCGATCTCACGACCTTGAGGTCCTGACCCGAGCCAAAATCATGAGTCAGATGCTTAACCGACTGTGCCACCCAGGAGCCCCACATTGTTGGTTCTGTTACTTTTTGGTTTCTACATCATTTATTTCTGCTTTCATCTTTCTTATTTCCTTCCTTCTGCTGGTCTTGGGTTTTTTTGTTCTTCATTTTGTAACTCCTTTCGGGGTAAAGTTAAGTTGTTTGAGAGTTTTCTTGCTTCTTGAGGTAGGCCTGGATTGCCACAAACTTCCCTCTTAGAACTGCTTTTGCTGCAGCCGGGAGTCATCTTTTCCTGCACCTTCTACCTCACTTCACATTTAGCCAATTGCCAAAACATCAGTTGTTCTTTGTTGTTTTTCCTGTGCTTTTATAACTCCTCATTCTTATTCCTTCACCCTGTGCTTTTTGCTTATTCTATTGCTTCTGTTTGAAATGCAGTTTCTCCTCACTTTTGCTTTTTTAAAACCTGGTTATCCTTTAACAGCTAGTTATAAGATGCTTTCCTTTTCAAAATAATCTTCCCTGATGTGCCTAACTGGAATTATTCTCTCATATATTAGTTTTCTAAAAAACCATATTTATCATTATTTATGTTCCTATTGTATTTTCCTGTTTATATTGTATGCACCTGAGGTAAAGATATGGGTGTGCTTACATTTTTGTGGTTTACCATTGTAAGTCTAGAGCATAAAAATTTAAACTGTATCAAAACCCTCTCAGAACTTCCTAAGTTGGTTCCTGCACTGCAGGCCTCAGTGCTGCCTGCCTTGGATGTTCTGTGTGCTCTGTAGCACTGCTTTCTGTTTTCCCCAGATTCACATCAACCAGCTTGTTGTGTTTGTGTTTACCTGCAATGGCTAAAAATTGCCCATTCTGTAGAAAATGTCTTTATAATCACCCCAATTATTTCCCCCGCTGAGCTCAAACAACCAGAAAGCTGATACAGAAGGAACCAAAAGAAGTCAAAAAGCAAAGAACATGGTATAACTAGTTTGGAAAGAAGTTTGGTTCCTCAAAAGTTTAGACATACAGTTACAATATGACCGAGCAATTTTTCTCTTAGGTAGTACACCCAAGGGAAACGAAAATATATGTCCCCACGAATACCTATACACAAATGTTCGTAACAGCATTATTCATAATAGCTAAAAAATTGGATACAACCCAAATGTCCATCAACTGATGAATGGGTAGACAAAAACTGGGATAGCCATACGGTGGAATTTTATTCAGCTATAAAAAGGAAGTACTGATATATGCTACAACAAGGATGAACCATGAAGACATTATGCTCATTCACTGAATTCTTTCACAGAAGCCAGCCACAGAGGTGATTCTCTTTATATGAGATGTCCATAGTAGGCAAATCCTTAGAAACAGAAAGTACATTAATGGTTGCCATGGGTTGTAATGGAAGTATGGCGAGTGACTGCTGATGGGTATGGTGTTTCTTTCTGGGATTATGAAAGCGTTCTGGGATTAGATAGTAGTAATAGTTACATAACTCTGAATATACTAAAATCCACTAAGTCATACATTTTAAATGGTTAAATTTTCATGGCATGTGAATTACATCTCAGTAAAGCTATTATTAAAAAAAAGAAGAATAGGGGCACCTGGGTGGCTCAGTTGGTTAAGCATCTGCCTTCGGCTCAGGTCATGAACCTGGGGTCCTGGGATTGAGCCCTGCGGCAGTCTCCCTGCTGAGCAGGGAGCCTGCTTCTCTCTCTCTCTCTCTCTCTGCCCCTTTCCCCTGCCTGCTCACTCACTCTCTCCCCATCTCTCTTTCTCTCAAATAAATAAAATCTTAAAAAAAAAGAGAGAGAGAGGACTAGAAAATTTAAAGGTAGAAGGAGAAAGGGTTTAAATATGTTTCATTGAACCAAGGTGGGCCCTCTGACTGGTTAAGCTGATGAGGAGATGAGGGAATGAAGGCTCAGAGAAATTAACCCACTTAGGATTTCATAGTGTGTGGTGGGGATGACTGAAGGCATCATTCAAAACACATGCTTATTCCACTAATGATGTTACCTTCTCAGAAGGGCATATAGCTCATATGAGATATGTGTGGTGAACATATGGTTCAAGGAGGCCTGATGACTCTTAGTTTGAAGTCTGGACTTGCTTAGGATAAAGCCCCCTCACCTTGTCTGCCTAATAGTGCATAGATGTGTGTGCTATTAATACTTGTGATCGGCTTACTATGTTCCTGTATTTTCTTTACTCAAAACAGAGTGGTTGTTGGTCATCCCTGTGAAAGGAGAATGGTTGGGGCTTATGGTTAGGGGTGCCTGTAATTTCTTAAATGCACCATGTGAAAGACAAAATGTACCAGACTATTCAGGAGAAGATTTTACTCAAGCTGTTACAAAAGAGAGAATGTTCATTAATGAAGACTGTCTCAAGAAGAAGAACACTTGGGTTTCATAAAACAAGGGAATCAGTGAATAAGGGTCTATAGAAGTGGGTCTTGTCTCAGACTAGGAGAAGGCAGGGCCTTCCTTTGTGGTTAGCCCCTGCTTCAGCCACATCTTCTCCAACATCATCAGTAAGTTGAAATGATACATACTTCTGCTGGTATTATAAAAATGGAAGCAATCTTGAAGTGGTACTTAAGGTAATACATTGTTCTCTTTCTACACAATTGAAGCGAGACTCATGTACCCGTTGGTAGTCAGTTTTAAAGGAAACTAGAAGAAGATGTCAGGAGAGTTCAAGAAGGGGAAGGGGCTGACTTGTGTGAACCAAGTCCCATAGGTAAGTAAGTATCCTGACAGCATGCCTGCTAAGCCAAAGCCACAGCCAGCTTGCAAAGCATAAACTCAGCACGAGAGGAACTTTGGAGTAAGGTGATGGAATGGTTTTTCGTAAGAGCTGACGGAGTTATTTTTGAACATAAAAGTGGTAAAAAAATCTCACATTTAGGGTCGTTAAGACTGATTTTGTTCCAGCACAGACTAGCTCAATAACAAATTAGTCTTTCCTAGTGTTTTTTTTTTTTCCCCCTTAGCCTAATTTCCATGATTTTACCATATGGAAACTCTGACTTTTATAAAGAACTTGCTCCACTGAGCAAGCTTGGTGAATTTTTCAAATGTTTTTTGACATTAACAGCTCTGTTTCTCAATTAGCAAAGGGAATAAAGTTGATTATGCATATCCATGGGTGACAATTTACATCTGATTAGCCAGCTCTAAGGTAAACATTAAAAGGTCACTATTAATAACCTTTACGTCTTTTGTTTTCAGAAAGACCAGTCAGGAAGTCCTAGCTTTGTCTTGCTCCCCAAGGTTGAAAGGCCCCATTTTAAAATGATGGACTTAAATATTGGGTAATAAAATCTGTAGACTTTAAAGTTTAGTTAGTTGACATTTTGTTTGTTACATTTTTCTAACCATATTCTGATTTCCATCTGTTTTGTGAGAACTATTAGCTAATCATAGACATTAAAAAAAAAAAAAAAGGAACATATGTAAAGACTTGCAACATGTTTATCTTCCGAAAGGTCTTTCAGCTTTTTTTTCTGGCTAAAAATAGGCAAACTGTCAGAGGGAGAGAGGAAATTAGCCTTACCTCCTTTATTATAAAAATTAACAATTCATCCTTTTTTTTTTTTTTATGCTCACTGGAATCAGAAGAGCTGATAGCTTGTCTTGTGTATGAGAAAGATTCGGAAAAGTAAATTTATAGTGTTCGTTGTGCAGGCAGTAAGTTTCAGTGGTCCTTTGCTATTTCGTTATTTGGGTTTGGCAGACCTGTAGCAGATGAACCCGGGCTCCTAGTTGCCAGTTGTGAGCGTTAGTTACAGTGTCTGTGCTTTTGGACATGTGACCCTGCTCTCAGTCCATTCATGAACACTGTTTTTGTCTTCTTTCTCCGTTTTATCCATTCTTTTTCAACAGTGGAAATAGTTGTACTGTTGGTAATTATTTTTTAATTATAAAAGTACACATGTTCTTGGTAAAAAAAAAATGGATAATATGAAAAGGTATGAAGAAAAAATTTATAGTCCTACTTCTCAGAGATAATGATTATTTCCATTTTGATAAATATCCTTCCAAGTGTGTGCTTGTTTTTTTTTTTCTTCTGTGTGTATAAATATATTTTAACACAGGTACATTGTTTTTAACCCAATTTTAGAAGCTTTTGTAACATGTTATGCACAGCTTTCTGTTAAATATGCATATATCTTTCATTTTGATGGGTATATGGTATTGCAATATAAAGATCCACTATATTTTATTAAGCAACTACCTGTTGATGGACATTTAAGATACTCTCTAGGATAAATTCTGGTGAAAATTCTGGGTCGTAATTTTTGATACTATTAAACTACTTCCCAGGGCTCTCCTATAAATGGTCTTTAACAGTGCCCATTTTCTCATACCTTCAGTAACAGAGTATTTTTTAAATTTTTGTCATTCTGATCTGCAAAATACTACTTAAAATTTAAATTTCCTTGACTTGGGAGTTTGAAAATTTTACATAAATTTAGAGGCACTCTGTGAACCTGTTCATGTTGTTTATTTTGCCTTTTCTCATAGAAGGTTTGTATTTTTGTATTGGTTCACAAGAGTTCTTTATATATTAGGGAGATGAACCCTCTGCCATATAAATCAACTTACTTAAATTAGGTGCCAGGCAATGGGACAAATATGGATTTTTCTCAATTTGATCAATCTTTTGGATTTATAGTATTCCCCCCCCCCCAAAAGCTACTTATTTATTTAGTCAAAATGTGTTAATCTTTATAGTTTTTGGCTTTAAAATTATGCTTGGAAAAATCTTCTTCCATTAAGATTATAGAAATTATCCCTTGAATTTTCTTTTAGTTCTTCTGTGACTTTTTTAATGTTTAAATATTTAATCTATCTAGACTTAAACCAGATACTTGGTAAGGATCCAAAATTATAATTTCTCCATGTTTAACTCATTACCCCAGCACTGGTATTTCAGAGTCTACTGCTTTTCCACTTTCAACATACACAAAGTCCCCATGGGTTTTGGGATCTAATTCTGCTTCCTCTGTTCTGTTCTACAGATCTATTACCTTGATACTAACTCAGAGATGCAAAAACATTTGATCATGGAGCAGGGCTAACTTTGCCTCACAGAGTTAGGTGGAGAATATTTGAGGAGTATTGAGAATGATTCCTAAGGCTTCCAGGAGGTGACCCTTGAATGAACTATAAAGAGGTAGCAGGAGTAAGCCAAGTGAGGGTCAGGTTGGGGTAATGGGGAAGAGCATTCCAGGCAGAGATGTTAGCGTGAATGGTCTCAGAGGTGAAAAGTAGCAGGACGTGTGTGTGTGTGTGTGTGTGTGTGTGTGTGTGTGTGTTATGTGAAATATGAGGCAGATGTCATGAGAAATGAAGTTGTAGCTGTGGTCAGGTGCCTAATGCTTGGGGTTCTTTCAACCATGTAAGAAATTTAGAATTTTCTCAGATGGCATATATTGTTCAAGTGTTTTAAGCCGAGGCCTGACATTGTCTGGTTTGAGTTTTAGGGAGATTTTCTTTCTCTTTTCACAGGTACGATCTATTCTAGAGAAATCAGCCTGTAGGTCAGGAGACCACTAGACATTTCTGTAGTCATCCAAATAAGGGGTGCCAGGGACCTGAACCAAGGTGGCATCGCAGAGGGAGGGTAGAGGGTCTGATGAGAGGCCTGTTTTGGTGAGCTGCATGAACGCTGGTGGATGACGCTCATGGAAGAGTGAAGAGTGGCTCCAGGTTTCCCAGCATTGGTGAGTGGCCTCAGGTTTCTAGACGCACAGGAGACAAGACTGTCCTGTGAAGAGGAGGTGATGGCAGAGTAACTTGGTGGCTTTAGGAGACTGCCAGGGATGAGGGAACCATCTGACCCGACACAACTGTTGGGCCTCCAGTAACGTATGCCATTTGAAGGCCATAGACAGAGTGTTCACGTTGTGAGTTTTGCATTCCCAGGTTCTATTTGAGCCAATGCCTCTGGCTTTTCCACAGGTTACATACACGTTGTGGTGGTGAGCTCCTGCCCTTCTGCTCTACCTCCCCTGTGGACAAGCTAGGAGCCTAGAATTTTTTTTTAAGCTACATATTTAACCTAGTCAGTGTGAGACAAGTTGCAGTTTCTCAGTTTCATACATTACCTGCATCAGCAGCTAAATTTCTAGATATGCTTTGTAGATGATATTTGAAGCTAGCCGACTTTGAATAATGATGACCCTGTAAAAGGAGCAATAAGAAAGTCTTGTTGGAGCTGACAGAAAATCTCTTCACAGAAGCCAGGGAAGAAATGCTCCTTGTGGAATTTTCCTTTGCTCGTACACACTAGTTGGCCTCTCTCAAATCAAAGGAAGAATTAATTTTGCTAATTGGAAGACTATTTCTAATAGTTTCACACCTGATATGAGTCACAATGTGAAGAGCAGCAAAGGAAGAATAAAAGCATAAGATTTATGCCACTGAACTGCCAACTGTGTGTCATTAAGTAAGGAAATATGGGGAGCATTGTCACCATCCTCAATTTATATTTATTGAACGCCATGATGTTCGAGGTGAGGCTTATAAATAGTCACTTGGTCAGGTTGAGTACACTAATAATTTATGCTGAGCAAGTAGAAGAGGTTACTAATTTTGTTTTCTTTACCATCTGTGTACCTCCTGGGCAGATCTTTTTTTTTTTAATCTGCTTGTCTTTTTTTTTTTAACTTATTTATAAGCAAGGCTGGCTGTTCTGCCAAAAACAGAGTGTTCCAGATATAAAACCCTCAGAATCCCCTTCCTTACCCCAAAGACTTTACATTCCAAAGAGAGAGAAGAGGGTAGATTGGTCAATAGCTCTGCAAAATCTCAGGTTCTTCTCTTCCTAGCTGAAGTCCGCTTGACTCAGAATTGCCGAGAAAGGGGGCATGAGTGTTCTGGCCTGGATTTTTTTGTGTGTTTGTTTAAGCTACAGGCTGTGTCATATTTTGTAATAGTGAAGCAGTGCATTAAGTGTTATCAGGGTGGAATCCAACCTGTTTTCTTGGTCTTCTCATTGGAAGCCAGGAACAGATACACAAACAGGTGGGCTGGGAGTTGGAGGAGAAGCCTTGAGCAAAGCAGGGAGCATGGAAAATTGCAAAAAATGGAAACAAAACAGGAATGCATTGTGGTAATGAATCCTGTGAGTGTGTATGTATATACAGCTATATATTCATATTTATATTAATATCTTCATGTGTGTATAAGATCACAAAAAATTTTTGATGCAGAATATACATTTTACTTATATAGGTTGATTTACGGACACAAAAGTGAAAAAAAAAATGAATATTGCAATGCATAGCCCCAAAGCAGTCCATCTGAATGGTAATGAAAATCTGGCTCTTTTGAGGGGCTGATTTTGTCATTTTCTCTTAAATGCAATTTGGCTCCTATTTCACACCATTTTTTTTTTTATGGTATCAGTGGTACCCAGTAAGTGTCAGCTTGTCAGTGATGGGGATCAATCCTTAATAATTAAATGTGCACTTTCTACCTATGTTCATTAAATACCTAACACAATCTTCCAGTTTAATTTTCATTTTGTTGTTCTTCTGTTTTGCCAGATCTTCTTCTTCCTCAATTCATCTTCTAACATTTGCATTCTTCAGAGCTCTGAACTTGTTCTCACTCTTCACAGTGGTCTGAGTCACTTTTATTCATCTTTGTGCCTTCCTGGCCTATTGAGTAATTTTGACTCTTGGGGGTGGATCCTGATAGCTACCCACCAAAATCCATTCTACCCTTGTCCTAGATACATGTGGCTCTAGTGTATTTCCCAGCCTCGCTTGTAGGTAGGTGCCCATGTGAGTGAGATCTCTCCAGGGGAATGTGAGTAGACGTGGTGCGTGCCCTTTTTAGAGCTGGCCCGTAGAAAGCCCTATAGGTGCTCCTCTCTGAACCTTCCTCCTCTGGCTAAGTGGGGTGGATGCTACTATTGGACAGGCTCTTGGAATGACTGTCTCCCCACCCCCATCTGAGTTCCTTGTATTACCATGGGAGAAACTTCTTACTAAAGCCACTGATTTTTGGTGGTCTGTTCATAACATTGAGTCTGCCCTAAATAAGACAACTCCCAAACCTATATGTCTTTACCTAGAGCCCAGGTCTTTTTCCTAACTGGGATCCAGACTTCTAACTGCTTATTGGACATGTCATGAGTAATGTCTCCCAGGTATCTTAAACTCAGCTTGTCTAAAACCTGACTGACAACTGTCTCCCTCTCTCTGGCCCCGTCCCTTTCCACTGTTGCTTTCTCTGTAACTAGTAAGCCCAGCGAACTGGATACCAACTGACATATTTGGGAGTCATTTTTGACTGTTCTTACTGCTGCATCCCTCAGTCTAGGGGTCAGCAAATTTCATTCTCAGGCTAAATTTGGCCCGTTTGCCTGTTTTCTTATAAATAAATGTTGGTATGCAGTGACACTCATTCACTTACATATTGTCTGTGTCCCCTTTCTCACCGAAACACCAAAGTTGAGTAATTGTGGCAGAAACCATATGGCAGGCAAAGCCTAAACTTTGTCGATCTGACCCTTTACAGAAAATTTTGCCAACCCTGGTCTAGTCAATTACCGAAGTCTGTTAATTCTGTCTTCTTAATATTCTTTTAAACCCATCCACTTCTTTCCGTTTCCACGGTCATTCCTGTCCTCGTGTGGACTACTGTTTCTGTGTATGTCCTCTCACAGTTTTATAATCCATTCTCCATATGGCAGCCAAAGTCATCTTGCTACAAGGGAAATGTTGAAGATCCATTTATTGATACTCTTAGCCTGCTCTACTAATACAACTCTCAAATCTATGTGTCTTTACCTACAAACCAAGTCTCTCTCTCTTAAACTCAGGTTCAGATATCCCCACCTTGGTTAAAATCCTTCAGTGACTTCCACTGCCCTTAGAATAAAGTAGCTGAGGCCCAGCTTTGCCTCCTCACTTCAACCCTTGCCGTTCTTACCTTCTTTCAGTGTTTCGGTTGCATTTTTTCTCCCTTGTCTCTGGGCCTTCTCTTTCC
This sequence comes from Neomonachus schauinslandi, assembly GCF_002201575.2. Taxonomy (NCBI): domain Eukaryota; kingdom Metazoa; phylum Chordata; class Mammalia; order Carnivora; family Phocidae; genus Neomonachus; species Neomonachus schauinslandi. The sequence goes on along the minus strand of NC_058405.1, from coordinate 54,030,780 downwards.
CACACTCCCCCTTTACCTGGTAAAGTCCCATTTATCTGCCCAGGCCAAAACATAAAAATACTTTGTCTAGAAGGCCCTTCCTGATTTCCAAATAAGGTCTGATTTCCTTCCCATATACTCCCATAACACCCTGTGTTTCCTCTGTCATTTCAGTTACTATACTTTACTTGCCTTATTATTTATCTCTCTTCTTCCCACTGACTGTAAATACTGCAAGAGGAGGGGCCGTGCCTGTATTGAGTCTTGCCGAATATCCAGCATCCATCACACTTGGGACATGGCTGGCAGATTGTGGGCAGCTCACATTTGCTGCCCTTTCCTCTTTCCAGGAACTTACACTAAGAATGCTTTTTTTTTTTTTTTTTGAGTAAAGATTCTAATTGAATTAGTTAAGTTCAAAGAAAACCAGTGATTAAGGGAGCAAGTTATGAGATAGGTAGACTTGCTTGGAGAGATGAATTCTATAGAATATAGGAGCAGAGGAGCCTGGAGTGTGCACACACACACACACACACATACACAAAACACACATTCAATAAGTGCCAAAACATTCTAGAAACCTAATACTACAGACCGGCATGATCCACCCCTCAGTCTAATTGTGAGAGTGTCAACCATCTTCCGTCATAAAGAGTAGAGAGAACATTTCTTTTTGCCCTAGTTAAAGAGAGCCTTTGAGCAAGTTGTCATTCATGCATTGTTACATTCAATCTTTCATTTGTTTGTTTAACAAATCTTTGTTCCGCCTGATACCAGATGCATTGGATACAGATATTAAGGGGGAAAAGGGAGCTATTACATTAGTGGGAAGGCAGACACTTAAAATATAATTACAGGACAATATGGTAAGCACTATAATTTAGCAATTTGTACAGAGTAGTATTAAAGCACAGAGGAGGAAGCAAATTCTGTTTTTACCTGTTTCTGGCAATCTGAAATGGAAATGTTGTATGTATACTTTTTGTGGGTGAGGCGTGAAGGGACTGGGTAGAGCTCACTTCTCTTGTGTAGTTTTGCTTGAGTAGTTCCTTATTGCTGCCTTTCCCCTTGTCCTTCAGGGCTGGGATGGAGATAGTGTGCTGTTTTCCATGGGAGTTTGCTTGGCAGATGGAATAATTCATGCATCGATTCAGGACTAGCAGTAGCATTGACCTGACATATTCAGTTGAGTCATAGCAGAGAAGACAGATATTGCTCCCATGATGTCACCACCCCTCCCCAACCTCCCCAAGGAGGAGACACAGTAGGAAAATCTCGGTTCCTGGGCGTTGACCACTTGAAAAAGCCAAATGGGACAAATCATACTTGAATAAGAATGATACCATGTGAGTGAGGTTTGAGTCTACGTGGGAAACTTTAACAGACAACTCACTTGGCTCAGAACAAACCTGTCTCTGTGGGCAAACGTTTGTATGCTTCAACTTCAGAATCGTGAAGCCAGATAACGGAGAAATGAACTGACAGTGTGGTTGCAGAAATCCCGTGTTTTCCTCGGGTTTCTTTTCTTTCTTTCTTTCTTTTTATTCCTGTCGGAGTCCTGTGGTTGCTGTTGTTGGGGAATTCCTGGTTTTTTCTGCTCACAGAATTGTGATAGAAAAACACCATGGCCACTGATAGTGTTAGTAATTGATAGCATGGATTCAGATCCCATCTTTGCCACTTATTAATTGGGGAGACTTGGATGATTTACTTAATTAAGCTCACTAAGCCTCAGTCTCCCCATCTTAAAAATGAGAATATTGGACACCTTAGGTGGCTCAGTGGTTAAGCATTTGCTTTAGTTCAGGTCAAGATCTCAGGGTCTTGGGATCAAGCCCTGCATCGGGCTCCCTGTTCAACAGGAAGTCTGCTTCTCCCACCCCGTCCCCCCCTCCCCTGCTTGTTCTCTCTCCCTCAAATAAATAAAATCTTTAAAAAAAGGAGAATATTAATGTTATCATCTAACTCAAACGATCATTATGAGGATTAAATGAGATAATGCAAATACATTCCTGGTATTATATCCTAAGAGCTCCTTAAAGGTTTGTCATTAGGTCCCCAAAGGGAAGCCTTGCCTATGTTTCTTCTCTGTTTAGAATGTCAGACAATTTTCCTTTGTCATTCCAACCATGACAGTGGCAAGAGCCTGCTGAAAGATTACCCTAAATTCTCATATGTGACTTTGACTCCTTGGTTGGTATATGTTGGCTGACACTTCACTTATTTTAGGAGATTTCTCAGTGATTAAAGCCGGGCGATGATCTTCCCCCGCCCCCCCTCCACCCCCCAGGTCTTCTAAAGGGCTGCAGCAGGTTTCTTCAATTCAGTAGGTGGTCTAATCTGATAAGTAATGGGTATGCCTCTTAGCAGGCCATGGTGCTCTCATTCCCCCTAATGCCCAGGAGGCAAGACTAGCTGGTCTCAATGTGGACCTCACAGTCCTCTAAAAGTTCACAACGACGAAAAACAGCAGAATTCAGATGTCCATAATTTATGAACCCTTATTCTACCGCCCGCACCTCAAAGAAAAAAAATATGTCCCCATTTAACAGTTCTCAGACTTCGTTTGAATTAATACCTCATGTAGTTCAGTCTGAATTGCCAAGTACACTGACTCGTTTCTTCATTATGTAAGCCATTTACAGGTCACTGCTAAGATGTTGGAATACCTGTTTTAGGCTAATAGCAAGGTGCTCAAATGACTCTCAGCTGTGCCCTTGCACTTGCATTCACCTGGGCTCCCTAGAGAAATACCATACTGGGCTCTTCACCATTAGCTTGGAGTCCTGCACGGAGGCCTCATTAGCATCAAAAAGCTCCTCCTCTCTGCCTTCCTGGCAGGGACCTACCCAGGGGAATGGAAGGAAACTAAGCAAGAGGCCGATTGCAGTTACTCGGGAGTGAAACTTTTTGCAGAAAATGCAGATCAACTAGATCTGGATGTAGGGAAGTATGAAGAGACTCAGTGTGGGAAAGGGTCATCCAAGCGAATATGAAAGCTGAGGCAGAATCTTGGCACCAAGTTGCGTTTAATGCAAACACCGTAGAGAATGACCTTGGGGATCCTGGGAAATTGAGGAATAGCAGCATGATTTACACAATGAGGCCAAAAAGAAAGTAAGTGCTTAAGGAACAGTAATTTCTAAAGACTGTCAGCTCTAAAGAGACATTCTAAATGCTTTTTCTTTGAAAACCATTCCAAAGCTCAAATATGTGTATTGATACTATTTAGTTATGATCATGAAATGTTTGGATTTGGCTGATACAATGTATGTGTTCCCATTCTCTAATTATCTAGGGAAGATATTGTTCCAAAAAGTCCATAGAAAGACAAAGCTGGTCACTGTCTGTGATTGGCTGTAGCTGTTGGGCATGACAGAGCGTTGGTTTAATTAAGTTCTTAATCCTTCCTTCTCTCCAAAGAGGTGTGGTAAATGCAAACAGGGGAATTCAATTGTTTCTGAAGATTACCTGTTCTCTGCAGGGTGATGGTTCTCAGAGGAGTTCCAGGGCCTCAGAAACAAAGATACTATTATTCCCCAGTCACTGGTGTGGAGTAGGAGTGCTATCATGGGATCGATGATCCCATCTTAAAAGGACTTTAATTGCCCCTTATGGCCACTCAGAAGGTCATCAGAACCTGCTACATTTTAAATGTCTGTGTTAAGAGACATCCTAGGACATCAGGCTTTTGCTTATTTTCTTCCTTAATGTAGATATGCTCTTCTTTCTTCACTTTCATCAAAGACCCTTCAACTCTAGGGTCCTATTGAGTATGACTGGGTGAAGTCTTTTCTGACTTCAGTAACTGAAGACACATGTCTTTATCGTGCATTCAAGAACTTGACATATACTGACATACTTCGTTTTTTCCAGTCATTAAAATAATGGTGTTTAAAGAACTTCAGGGGGTAATAAGATGGTACATAAACGGCTAAAATACAAAATAGCAAAAGATATAGGAGCTCAGGTAAGGGAGATGTTATTTCTGGTTAGGACCTCAGAACAATCTCATGGAATAGGTTATATTTAAGGTAGAGCTTGAAACAGATCAGTTTTGAAAGGTGAGTTGCCCCTTGCACAGACACACAGCCATGTACGTTTTTTTAATTGAAATACAGTGGACATGCAGAGTTACATTAATTTCAGGTGTAAGTACAACACAGTGGTTCAGCAGTTCTATCCATTATGCAGTGTTCAACACCATAAGTATAGTCACCTTCTGCCACCATACGACCTTATTACAATATTATCGACTATATTCCTTGTGTTGTACTTTTCATCCCATGACTTATTTACTTTGTAACGGGAAGTTTGTACCTCTTAATCTTCCTCACCTATTTTGGCCATTCCCCTAACCCTTTCTTCTCTGGCAACCACCAGTTTGTTCTCTGTATTTATGGATCTGTTTCTGTTTCCTGTTTGTTTGGTTTTTTTTTTTTTAGATTCCATATATAAGTGAAATCATATGGTATTGTCTTTCTCTGTCTGATTTATGTAGCATAATATTCTCTAGGTCCATCCATGTTGTCACGTATGGCAAGATTTCATTCTTTATTATGGTTAATATTCCATTGTGTATATATAACTCATCTGCTTTATCCATTCATCTGTCAGTGGACCCTTAGGTTGCTTCCATACCTTGGCTACTGTAAATAATGCTGCAGTAAACATAGGGGTGCATATATCTTTTTAAATTAGTGTTTTTGTTTTCCGGGAGGGATGGGGTGGCTGGGTGATGGACATTGGGGAGGGTATGTGCTATGGTGAGCATTGTGAATTGTGTAAGACTGATGAATCTCAGACCTGTATCCCTGAAACAAATAAAATATTATATGTTAATTAAAAAATGGGATTTCTAGATCATACAGAGTTCTATTTTTAATTTTTTGGCATGTTCATACTGTTCTCTGTAGTGCTTGTATCAATTTACATCTTACCAATAGTGCACAAGGGTTCCATTTTCTCCACATCCTCACCAACATTTGTTCTTATCTTTGATACTAGCCATTCTTACTGGCATGAGGTGATATCTCATTGTGGGTTTGACTTGCATGACCCTGATGATTAGTGATGTTGAGCCTCTTTCCAAGTGTCTGTTGGCCATCTGTATGTCTTATTTGGAAAAATGTCTATTCAGGTCCTCTGCCTTTTAATTGGATTATTTGGGTTTTTTTGATATTGAGTTGTATGAGTTCTTTATATATTTTGGATATTAACACCTTATTGAATTTATCATTTGCAAATATCTTCTACCATTCAGTAGGTTGTCTTTTTGTTTTGTTGATGGTTTCCTTCTCTGCAAAAAAAAGCTTTTTAGTTTGATGTTTATTTTCATTTTTGCTTCCCTGAGAAGACATATCTAGAAAACTGTTGCTAAGGCTGATGTCCAAGAGACATATACATCTTCATTAGCTTAGAGCAGTCTCTGTGGAGGCAGAATATGAGTTCTTTTCTCCTAGTGTCCTTCCTGACATATGGTTCGGTACTTGACACAGAGTAGGTGCCTAATCCATATTTGTCACCAGAGACAATGAACTAAGCATCCCTCCTAGGAGGAGAAGGATTGAGGTAATGTATCTGAAACATTCCACCACATCATAGAACAAAAGCGTGTCCTTTTCCAGGAACCCTGGAATGTTTTTCAAGAGGGTACGTTTCCCTTTACCTCTTTCTGGGCTTCTTAGACCCAGTTACTTTGATGTTGCATTAAAGAAGTAAAGGAGTCAGTGAGGGTCTCAGGGGTAGAGTCTGCTTTTACAAAATCATCTTTGGAGATGGATCTGTGGCTACTTCATCTTTGAATAAAGAGAAACCATCCCAGAAACCCAACTGAAGATGGTTATTTTTAAGTCTTACTATCTTTTTGCCTGATTCTGTTGTCTTTGACTCATCTGCTGTGCGTCTAATTAAGAAAAGTTATACCTGATTCACAAATAGCCATCAAATTAGCATAGTGAGCTCTGGAGAGATCCAGGAGTCAGGGGACACCAGGTCCTCTTTTCCCACCAACAGCTGAAACCCAGCTGAGCAGAACCCAATGTACAAAAACAATTGCAAAAATCAAACGCTTAACCTGAGAAGAATTGAACCAAGACTTGAAATTTTCTAAGGAAGGGGAAAAAAATAATTGCTGCATTTTCCTACCCTGCATGCCTATTAGCAGTGACAGTTCAGTCTCTCCAGATAACTTTGCCTCTGTGGAGACACTTGCCATTTTTCTGAGAGCTTCTCCTCTTCCCCAGCCCCTCTCCTGCCACGGGTTATCAAAAAAGCCATTGAGCTTGTATTGTGGGCAGGGCATGGAATCTGAATATCCCTCCTTTTTTACAGGTCTTCCCCTGCCCTAGCTTTGCTAGACAATTGCAGGAACCTCAGAGGAGTACACAGCCAGCTATTGGAGGAGTTTCTCTGCGGTTATCTGGCATTGACCTTGGCCTAATTTGTCATGTTTTGCCTGATAAATCCAAAAATGAAGGATGAGGTACTTATTAGATTTGATGTGCCACATTCTTCCTCTGAAGCTAGGTTTGTTTCACCAGCTAATGACTTTATTCCGTTATATTAAAAACCCAAGGTTTATTTTATAAGCGTGACAACTAGTCATTATATGAGTAGTATTCCACAGGCCCTAAGCAGAACACGTAGAATGTCATTTCAAGTGCCAAGTTTCTTTTCTAATTCCATTTTTTTTACAGAATTTTGAAAGCAGCTTAAATCTAATTGGCTCCCCCAGGATCTCAGCTCCTGTTACATTTGCGGGTTTCTTTTTCACGAGGCGTCTGGAGAGACTGAACGGCTACTGCTAGTTGGCATGCAGGGTAGGAGGATACAGCAACTTCTGTTTTCCTTCCTTGGAAACTTTCAAATCTTCAGTTCTTCCTGAGCTTGAGTGTTTGATTTCTGCAATTGTTTTTGTAATGTTGGCTTCTGTTTCTCCTGTTGTTGAATTTCATATGAGTGAGAATGGCAACTACAACTGCCACCACCTACGGTGGCCAGCCTGTATCTACTGTGAAAGGAAAAGAAAAACAAACATGTAGTAGTAGAGTATAGATCCATGTAAATAATACTTACCAAACACAGTGCTAATAAATCAGCTTTATATGTGTCTAGTCTACTAAAGGTAAACACCTATTTAGACAGCAGAGCTGAGTTATTTTTAGTGGCCCAGATTCAGATGTTCCTGTAGTCTAAACAGCTGTGAGAAGAATGCCTGAATCTTTCCCTTAATCACAGGGACCTCATACCTTTGAAACCCCACGCAGTGAAGCAAATGGGAGAGAAGATGCTACTCTGATAGAGGGGAAAGAGAAAGCCCCCCCCCCCAGGTTTAAAAGTGTTTGTCTTAGCCAGATACTTGAAGATTTGAGATAAACGATGGAAAATACATGTAGCATCTATTTTTAAATATGTTATTAAAAGGTACTGAAAGACTCTTCGGAGCTTCAGTCTTCCATTGTGGAGTTGAAAGCTGGGAGTGAGGAAATTGAATATTTAGGAGACAATTGACCTGGTTTGGGCAAACCATACTGAAGACATTCGGAAGCCAGATGTGAAAGTGTGTTGAAGGCTGTGGTTAGGCTGCCTTTTGTTGTTGGATTAGAAATAGTATATGGAACAATAGAAGAAACTTGTTCCTCTTTTGGAAAATAAATGATTTGAAATTTCTGTTTTAGGAGAGCCTTATCTAAAATATTTGATACCTTCGGGGAGCTTGGGTGGCTCAGTCGTTAAGCGTCTGCCTTCAGCTCAGGTCATGATCCCAGTGTCCTGGGATCGAGCACCGCATCGGGCTCCCTGCTCTGCGGGAAGCCTGCTTCTCCCTTTCCCCTCCCCCTGCTTGTGTTCCCTCTCTCACTCTGTCTCTCTCTGTCAAATAAATAAATAAAATCTTTAAAAAAAAATAAATTAAAAAAAATATTTGATACCTTCTTTCCTTAAACATAGGCCAGGAGAATGATAAGAATGGGCTCAAACTTTGTTTTGATTAAGTGCCTCTTGAGTGTGTGTGTGTGTTTATGTGTATGGCCTAAGTGGGAATATCTGTTTAATTGAAATCTGATTGTCCTGTTATTGGTTAGGCAGGACCTGACCAAGCATAGAAAAACCTAATTTCAGGCTTAGCAGGCAATAAAGTTAATAATAAAACATGTCTATTGAATTAAAAACAGTATGATTCTTGTTAATTCATTTAAAAATATTTCTCAAGATTTTCTTCCCAAGATAAAAATTTGTGTGTCTGCCAAATGGAACAAGGGTCAGCCAGACTGCTTTTTGGTAGATGTACTCCTTTTGTTGTCCTAAGGGAGATAACCTAGGTCTGGGGCACAGGGAGCCCCATTTTAATTTTGTGCCATTTTAGAGTTGGACCACCTGCGGCAATGACTTTGTCTCATTGGCCCTCAGTTTTTCTCATGTATAAAATAAGAAAATTGGATTAGGTAACTTCTAAAGTCCTTTATACATCCAATAATTTGTGAAACAAAGTGTAAACAGTGGAAAGAAATGCATGGAAATGGTAAGGAAAAGCTAAGTGAGGTAGTTCAATGCTTGAGGAAGGATTTTCTGAGCAGAGGAGGGAAAAAGTCCCAGCAGGGCTGAGCTAATGTGCTCTTCTCTCTCTCTCTCTCCAGTTCAACTCCTGTCTATCTGGTGGCTTTAAAGAACTCAGAAACGTGGGGCACCTGGGTGGCAGAGTCAGTTGGGTGGCTCAGGCTGTGATCTCAGGGTTGTAGAGATTGAGCCCTGTGTAGGGCTCCCCACAGAGTCTGCTTCAGACTCTCTCCCTCTGCCCCTCCCTGCTGCACCCCCCTTAAATAAAAATAAATCTTTAAAGAACTCAGAAATGCCCCCCATCTGTACCCTTTCTTTCTCTCTCCTTTTCTCTCCTCTTTGTCATATTTCTTTGTTTCTTTACTCTCTCTCCACACTCACTCACCACCATCTTTACATCTCTCTGAGAAGTAGGTGTAGTTAGGATTTGTCAGGAAGACACAAGGATAATAAGGCAGCTTGTTGGAAAAAATAGTTTTTCCGTTTGTTTTTTTTCCCCCCTTTCATTTCCTAGAGTTTGTTATAGCTTTAATTTTATTAAATAAAAAAATGAAAAATTTTCACTCATGGATTTTATGTTTACAATGATGACCATTATGGCAATCATGATGATGATACTAAGCATGAGGGCTTCCTGTGTGCCAGAAACTGTTCTTAATGCCTTAGGCATAATGACTTATGTAACCCTTACCCCAGCAGACACTGCATCAGAAAGGTAAAGTCACTTGTCCACGTTTCACAGCTACTTAAGGAAAAGGTGGGGTTCTGTCCTAGGCACTCCTGTGAGGGCAGTGTTACTGCTCTTGCATGTTTGGCTTCGCTGCATCTCCTCCGAGGCAGAGATGATATATTTTATTCATTTTTTGTATTCTCTGGAGAATTTGGTGCAGTGCTTGAGGAAAGTATACCTTGAATTCATATAGAATCGAATTAAAGGAACACCATCCTGCCCGGAAGAGAAAGCTGTCCACGGCTTCCCTGCCTCAGGCCTCCAGGGGAGAGGTTGTATTCACGGTGCCTTCCCAAGCGTGTTTGTGGATAAATGTTTGACTTTTGCATCTTCTTCCTTTATGTGTGAAACGCATGAACTCCTTTAATTTGGAAATTTCGGTTTTAATAGAGAAAGTTAGACTGTAGTTTAAGGAAGTTGAATTTCTGTGCAAGTAGTGAAACTGTAGTAGTATTTAAACAAATGTAGCTGATAAATTAATATACGAACCAAGCGGTATTTGAAGAAACAGCTTGGAACAAAGGGTCAATGAAAGCCCTAGATATAGTTGTTTGAAAAACATTTACATTAAGGTTTTATTTGCCTGGATGCAGCTGACTTCTTTTGAGAAATACTAGGTTTTTCACTTATGAACCTTTGACACATACACAAAAATCAATATGTTTACACTCCAAGTTCAGTATTTCTACTCTCTATATATGATGTTAATGGTGGGAGAAATGAGTAAGAGAGCTAGTTCTTTCTATATTTGCTGCCGTGGTATAGGATTGTGCCCTCTTTCTAGGGTTTCTGGATTACAGGGCAAAGGATGCATTGTTTATTCACCATGTCCTCTAAGGCTTCACTTATCTGGTGATCAGATTTCCAGCAGTTGTATCATATGTGCCTAGAAGGATAAAATCATGGGAGATGAATGTTGGAAAGAACCTTAGGGATAATTTAACCCAATTGTCTTATTTTGCAGATAAAAATGTACAACCCCAGAGGTGCCTGGGTAGCTCAATTGGGAGTCTGCCTTTGGCTCTGATCATGATCTCAGGGTCCTGGGATCGAGCCCCATGTCAGACTCCCTGCTTAGCAGGGAGTCTGCTTCTCCCTCTCCCTCTCTGCCCCCGCCCCTCACCCTCTTTCTCTCATGTGCATGCTATCTCAAATAAGTAAATAAATAAGATCTTTAAAAAAAAAAAAAAACAAACATACGGGTAAGGGAACTACATGTGGATTAGAACAACAAAGTCTCAAATAGAAAACAGTAATTACAAAGGTTGCATAGTGTTAACTCTGTTAATTCATTTTATAACTATTTGTTGGGTACCTTATAATGTGTAAGACATTAGGGATAGACCAGTCCATCTTAGACTAGGAAATATAGCTCTTACCAAACATGTGTTCATGAGGCCGCAGATGAGAAATATCTGAGAATGATTTCTGGTGAACTCTTTGAAGATGACAAGGACTTTGTTCTGTAAATTCCACAGTGTCTCATGCTTTCCAGGAGATGAAGCTGCTGACCACAGGAAGAAATGAAAGGAATGATCACAGTGTAGGAATCTGGGAATATTTAGTATGAGCAAATCTACGGACTTAAAAAGCCTCCAAAAAATTAAAATGTTTCATTCTAGTGCTGTCTTAAGTTTATGTCAATAAACCCTGAGTCAAAAAAAGGTTAAAGTTCTTTTAAGCTGCTCTTTTAGCAAAGTGGTTAAGTGCACAATGCATTTTAGAAAACTTTCAGATATAGAGTATTGGTGTATAAAAGGTGAGCTTCACTTCTCTAGAATATTTACTCAAAAGGCATCAAAATTTGTTGGAACCCCAGTTATGCACAACTTATCTCTAGACCATGACTAGAAAAGTGATGTTCATGGAGGGGAAATTGACCATCATTGTAAATAAAGTTCATGTTTAGCCATTAGCTTTACAAGAGGGCTTTGTGTATAGAAGCACTATTATGAAGGCTGGTGTGCAGGGGTCACACTAAATGTGGGATAGAGAGGGGAGCATTAGTAAGCTGCAGGAACTTCTGCAGCCTAGACAGTGGCCAAATCTGTGACTTCGTTTAACTCGCACACCAGTTCTTGCATGGTGCTCAGTGTTCTCCCCATCTTGCTCATGAGGAAGCCTAGAATCAAGAGGTGAGTGAATTTGCTCATGGTGGTATAGTTGTCAAACAGCAGGCTTTGAGTCTGGATCTCCGTGATTGCAAAGCCCAGGTTTGGTCTGCCGTGTCTGACTCAAGTGGCATTTCACTCTTCACCTGATATGGAATATAGCTTGACGGATACATGAATTATTTCATTTATGTGCCCTTCCATCTCCATTCAACAAATATTTGAAAACCAACTTTATGCTGGACTTGTTAAGGAAAGGCAGATATGAATTAAGAGAAAATTTGAACTACAGGATAAAATAAGACATAATAAAGGTACTTGACAAAGTCATATGAGGGTGGTTGTTTTCTATTTTAGCCTATAGACTCACTGCTATTACTTTAAGATCATACCTTTTATATTTGGGGGATTTTTTTTGAAATTAAAAAAAAAGCATTGATTAGCCTTGAGCACAGACTTATATCGTTTGTAGTTAGATCTTTTTTTTTTTTTTTAAGAGAGTGAGTGCGAGCCGGGCAGGGGTGCGGGGGAAGGAAGAGGGAGAGAGAGAATCTTAAGCAGGCTTCACGCCCAGCATGGGGCCCGAAGCAGGGCTCGATCTCATGACCCTGAGATGATTGTGACCTGAGCTGAAATCAAGAGTCGATGCTTAACAGACTGAGCCACCCAGGCACCCCCATTTTTTTTAAAATTGCATGTTGGTGCTAAGTTGGTGATACTGGCTCAAATCGACTAAACAAAGGCAGGCTTTCTTTTTGTGCACCTTCAGGGTGCAGAATTGCTTCGCCGTCCAAAGTCCTGTACCTATATTGTAGGTACAACACTTACTGTAGCACATCCCAGATTTCCAAGTAAGGGGGTTATCAAATTATGATATTTTATTGCCTTACCAGTTCTGAATCAGTGAAGTCTACACTAATGAAATTTACAGCACATAAAGTTAGAGAACAAGAAATACACTAGCAGCATATGCTAAAAGCACAGGATCTTAAGTCAGAAGATCTGGGTTTGGGGGCACCTGGTGGCTCAGTCAGTTGAGCATCTGACTCTTGGTTTTGGCTCAGGTCATGATGTCGCGGTGGTGGGATCAAGACCCATGTCCACTCTGCCCTCAGTACAGAGTCTGCTTCAGATTTTTTCTCTGTCCCCCTGCCCCTCCCTACACACATGCACACACTCTCTATCTCAAATAAATAAATAAAATCTTTAAAAAAAAAAAAGATCTGGGTTTGAATGAAGGTTTTTACTCTTGTGCAAGATAAATCTCTTTGGGCCTGGATTGATTTATTTAAGTGCTTATATCACATAGTGTTGTGGGAATTAAATGACACAATAGCAGTGAAAAGTGTTTTGCAAGGAAAGTTACAGTGTGTGCATGTGCACAGATCATCATAGGATCCTCACTATGGTAATAGGCCAGGGTTTCAGGTGTCATGTGAAGATAATAGGACATTTAACATTGGGCTCAGGCGGTGAAGGAAGGAAGGCTATAGGAAAAATAAATGCAAAGAGGTGGTTTTGACTACGAAGGGGAAAGAGTATCAATATTTACCTGATTTTTGCCTGCTTGATTCCTCAGCATTTCCCATAGCAGGTGCGCCTGGCATCCTTGCAGCGTCTGCTCCTGGCCTCTGGAGTTGCCTTATCTAAGATGTCTCATAGTGGCCACCACCTTGCATGCCTCCTTGGTTTCTAATCCATGGCTTTTTCCCAGTCACTGCTACTGGTGTATTTGTCTGCACTGCCGAGGCCTCCATCTTGATCACCGGCTTAGGCTCTTCCTAGGACAGGCTCTCTGAGTCAGGTTCTTATGAATTACCCCCATTTTGCCTTGACTCTTGCCATCCGCTTTCCTGAACTCTCTTTGCAAATCTCCATTACCATCCTCCCCAAAAAGAAAAAAAAAAAAATCGAATGATATGAGAAGATCATGTGTCCATGCAGTAAAAAGCATTCCACAGAGCAGAATGGACAGGAATAGATAAGGCCTGGGTGGAGGATCTTGATGTGAATGGAAGCTTGGTGAGAGCCTGCGGGGAGTTTCAGAGTGAGCCACCAGAGTGTTTATGTAAACAGGGCAAGTGTCAACTGTCCTTCTGTGGATGCTGAGAGCATATCCCTTTTGTACATTCATGAACGCATTTGGCAAGAAAATCAGTGGCAGAGGAGAGTGGTTTGCATCTTTATACATGATTTTAGCCCTAAAAAATGATTTTCTCAATCTCCAGGTTGGAGGATGGGGTATAACTGACCAAGCGTCTTAAACTCTTTCTTCTGAACGCCCTTCTTCGGGTGTTCTCAGTCTAGTTATTGTGAGTACCACTAACTGTGGCCATGTTGTCCATTAGTGGGGCTGTGCTTGCTCTGGAGGGGTCCTTTGGAAAAACATTATTAGAGAAAAGCAGTAGAGAGGAAGTCTGCAAATCAACAAGAAAACAAACAACCCACATTCAGTAAGAACAGAGAATGTATGACTCACAGGGACAAACACAGAGGCAGACACCCCCTCACTGTTTCCCTTTCAGACTTCTAAATGTTGTAAGGTGGGAGTCCTCACAGCTTCTGAGGGAGAGCCTGGCAGAATGAAGCCTATTTTTAAAACTTGTATAGGTAGTATGCAGACTAAACAGCATGTCCAGGCCTCCTGGTCCTTTCCCCGATGTTTGTCTTCTTTAAATATGATCTGACTTACTTTAGTGGTAATTTCACCTGGCTGAATTTTACTCGTTTCAGTAACAGTACAAAAACCAGACCTGTCACCTCTTTGGATCTAGTGTTTTTGTTTTCCCTTTTCCTAAAATTTGTTTGGGTTGTTGGTGCTCTTTGAGAAACCTGAGGAACAGAAGAGGAATTCCAGATGAAGTGTATAAGGAGATAATGTTATGCCAGTGAGTCATGGGCACATGCGTTTCTCCCATTTATGAGGAAGCTCCATCTGTGTAACCTCGGGGAGGGTTTCTGAAGAGCTTGTGCATGGGAGACTGTGGTGTTTGTCATTCGAATGTCCATTTAAAAGTCTGTGTCACGGGCGCCTGGGTGGCTCAGTCGTTGGGCATCTGCCTTCGGCTCAGGTCATGATCCCAGGGTCCTGGGATCGAGCCCCGCATCGGGCTCCCCGCTCGGCGGGAAGCCTGCTTCTCCCTCTCCCGCTCCCCCTGCTTGTGTTCCTGCTCTTGCTGTCTCTCTCTCTCTCTGTCAAATAAATAAATAAAATCTTAAAAAAAAAATCTGTGTCACGTTTCACTTTAGTGTTTGATTTGCTCTATGTAAGGTTTGCTTCCGTGTTACTTTTTTTAGTTTTGTCAGCCACATTTTCTAGATTATTAAAATAGCATCTAGACAGGATGAGCTGCAGGCAAGGTGGCGGCAGCACCCCACCCTCATCCAGCATGTGTGTTCTCACGTGCAGAACAGTGCCCGCAGCTCTCCCTGCACATTCCGGATGACATACAGGAGTGTGTGATGTGTGTATGCTGTGATCTCCTGCCAGGAAAGCTGGCTCCTAGTTTCCACTCTGCTGGTCAGTTGCTGTGTGACCTTCGGCAAAGACCCTTCACCTTATTTGCCCTTGGCTTCCTTACAAGTTAATGGGAATAACAACAATCTTTCTCTTCAGTCCTTGAAAGATTTCTGAAATGATTTTACATTTGCTCTAAATTGCAGAAACCATTTACTACACATTATATTTATTCACATATATCCACCTGGATATGTGAGTGTATGTGTGTCTGTGACTCGCACATAGACATTTGCTTCTCCCATGAAGGCAGGGATCAGATGAGCAGAACTTGAGCTCTTTGGTGGATGCAGACACTCCCACGGCTTCCATAGGTCTGCCACATGGCATGTGGTGCCTTGTGTGGTCCTCATGGGTAGTTCCCCAGGGATCTTCCCCATCTCAGGAAGTGCTGTCTCCTCCCATTCAGAAATCATCTTTGACTTCTTTTTCTCCCTCACCCCCCATATCCAGTCTCTCCATCACCAATCCTGTTAGCTCCTCTTTCAGATGCCTTTTCAAACCCGCCCTCGACCAGACCACCATCATCAGCCTCTGTTGATTGCCTCTTTGTAATCCATTTTCCGCACAGTAGCCAGAGTGACCTTTCAGAAATGTAAAACACATGAAAACGAGCCCTGCTTAAAATTAGGCATTGGCTCCTGGTGCTTTTAAAGGTAAACTCAGATTTCTAACCATGACCTCCTTGACTCACCTCGATGTCATTCCTCTCTGCCTCGTTCACTAGACTCTGGCGAAACTGAAATTCTTTTAGTTCTTCCACACACCACACTCTTTCTTACCTTAACGATTTTTAAAAATAGACTTTATTTTTTAGAGCAGTTTTAGGTTCACAGCAAAACTGAACGGGAAGTCCAGAGAGTTCTAGATTTCCTGTCCCCTACCGCACCACACGCACAGTCCTCTCCGCGACGGACATCCCACACCTGAGCAATGCATTTGTTATAGTTGGTGCTTCTACATTGACGTGTCGTTATCACCCAGAGCCTGTAGTTATATTCGGGCTTCACTCTTATTGTTGTACATTTTATGGCTTTTGACAACTAGATAATGACGTATACCTACCATTATGTAATGTTGTACAGAATAGTTTCACTGTGTACGAGTCCTCTGTGCTCTGCCTGTTCATCCCTTCCTCTCCCCCAACCCCTGGCAACCACTGATCTTTTTACTATCTCCACCAGAGTTTTGCCTTTTCCAGAATGTCACACAGTTGGAATTGTACAGATTATGTTCTTTCACTTAGTAACGTGCACTTAAGGTTCCTCCATGTCTTTTCATGACCTCAGGGATTTGCTATATAGCTTTTTGCTCTGCTGGGGCTTTTCCTGTCCACCCTATTTAACTAGCCTGTCTTATCACATCACCCTGTTGTATGTTCTTCATAGCACTTACTACCTTCTAAGATGTTTGTTTGTTTGCTACCTGTCTCTCCAGCTAGATCTTAAGCTCTGTGGGAATGGAGGTCTTGTCTGCCTTATTCCTGACTGTACCCCCCAGGACCTAGAATAGTTCTTAGTCCGCAGTAGGTGTTCAGTAAATGTCATGCATTACCTGCAGATGAAGCCCCTTTGGCTTTACTCGTCTCTTCCGCTCAATTTTCAAGGTGACAAACTCTTTCACTTACACTGCTTCAGGTTTTGTTCAGGAGAAGAGGCAGACATTCATGCTAAGTCACTGAGTCTGAGAATGATTTCTTGTTTACCTTTGGCTTCTGAAGCTCTCTTGGTTGTCTGCTGAATTTAATGGGTCTCCAGGAGAACAGCAGTTGGTAGCCTTGGTGGGAATCAGTCACATTGCAAGAGAGAACAGAGCCAGTACAAAATGATTAAGGGAAAATAGCAGAAAAGTATGATTGAACATTTATTGAGTCACACATTGTAGTCAAAGCTGTGTATAACATAAAAGCGAATTAGGAGACAAGTCAGATATAAAATGAGTAAGCACACACAAGCACACAAATACTGCAGAGAGGAGGGTATTTCTTCAGATGCCTTCTCTCATTTCCCAAACTGTAGTCTTATCAAAATATATAGGCTTGTTCAGGAGGGAAATAACGCCACCAGTGTTTGTGGCCCAGTCATGCCATGTGGGGCACAGACAGGCCTGCAATTTCATTACTGCTTTTAAAGAAACTTTCTCTTAGGCTAACAGACTTTCTGGGGAGGCCAAACCGAGTGAAGCTGAGTTTAATGTTCTCATTAAAATGTTAAAGAGGCTTTATTCATGAATGACTAAAGCTGTAATTGCTTTATCCTTGTAAACTATGAAAATATGTGGTGATCTCTTACAGAGGCATTCACCCAGTCCCCTCTGTCTGAAAGGTCTGTTTAATGGAGGGCTTGGCTGGATCCAGGGACTGGGAAATAGCTTTTCCAGATTCTATCCTTCAGGGACATAGTGGTAGTGGTGGCCAAGGGGTATCCCTTCACTGACCTGTTTGCATTCCGTAGCTCTTGTTTGGTATGCGCTATTCGACTATTTGATCTTAAGTTCAGATGTGGAAATCATATGACAGATGAACACGTATACACACACACGCACACAAATATTGTGGAAGGAAGTAGTTTGTTTTTGTTTTTGGGTTTTTTTTTTTTTTAATCATTCCCGAAGGTACTAGCTTCTTGAGATGAGAGTAGAAGAAATCCAAAGATGTTGAGGTACCAGTGAAACTGAACAGAGAATTGATGTTGAAAAGATACCACGTGAGTCACACTGGGGGAAGGCACTCAGAACATGCTTTGGCGGGTATCAGATTCCTCCCCCCTTCTCTTTGCCGTTCTTAAGGCCCCAGTGCAGAAACATAGCTGTAGAACTTAAGGTAGTGAGTACAGATGGCAAATACAGCTATTTTTTTTTTCTTTCTGGAAGTGCTTATCATACTGTATAGATACGACTGAAATTGTAGAGCTGGGATTCTTATATAGCTAGGAAACTAGACTGCTGGAACACTCAAAATGAAATTTAAGGGGTAAAAAGAGTTAAAACATGCTCTCTTTTCTTCAATTCCTTATTATTAGAAAATCCTGCTTGTTGAATGGTAACAAATCTGGGTCTCACGATATGCAGAGGTAGTAATGTAAGTAATAACTAGGGATTGTTTTAAAATATTTTTTTTCTTTTTCCATTGATGAGTCATTTAGACGCTTTACTCTGGGTCAGATTTAAATTAAAATACATGTGTCCTAGAGCTGTCAAAGTTTTTTTTTTCAAGGGGTCAAATCCTTCTTTTCAGTCGTGCGTGCAGGGCATTTATTAAAACTGATTCAAGTCTGAGGGAGCAATGGAGTTGAAAGTTAGCACAGGGGGTTCTTCCTGTGTGA
This sequence comes from Neomonachus schauinslandi, assembly GCF_002201575.2. Lineage (NCBI taxonomy): Eukaryota > Metazoa > Chordata > Mammalia > Carnivora > Phocidae > Neomonachus > Neomonachus schauinslandi. The sequence continues at coordinate 54,012,564 of NC_058405.1, read as the reverse complement.
TTAAATTAGATGGGTTTTGAGGAGTTCTTTTCTGGAGGAGTGACCCATCTCAGCTTGATGATGTCAATGGGTTAATGTTAAAAAGAACTTCTTTTATTTTTTTTCCTCTTACAGTTTTTAATTTGAAGAAAGTGAATTCCAGCTTCTGGAGCACTGTAGATTATATATAATGAAATATATTTTTAAGAAACTATTAAGAGATTCAGAGCAAGATATAACAAATTACCACTCCAGGCTAGGCCAGCTCTGCCTCTAACTCCTATTTGATTGATAAGGAGTGACTGGCAGTCCCTGTTTTGGGGAACTGCTAATGTGGTCCCTGCATTCTGAGGTGAATCCAGGGAGATGGGGAATCTTTAGGTTCTGTTTAGACATAGCTCAGCTTATCATGTCTCCTCTTCCCCTTATCCAAGATAGGATCACAGCCTATAGTGAATCCATTCTGGAGCTTTCTTGGCTTGCCTAGAAAATCTTGGGGGGCTATGCCCAGGTCTTCACTCCCTAGTGTGACACAGAAACTCTTGAGGAGAGGTAATGGTGTGATGAGACCATCAGTAGTAAAAGGGTGTGTATCATGGGAACACATGGAAGGATTCACTAATTTATCCCAAGCTAACTTTTTTTTTTTTTTAAGAAATTTGTCCACTTTTTAGAGTTTGTATCTGCTTGTTTGCTATTAGAATGTTGGTTGTCACATTGGACAACTCAGTGTCCCCGCCCAATCAGCCCCTCTTCTCTGTACTACATCTTGGAAGTGAGTTACATCCAAGACCCTATGTTGACCATATGATGAGATGACAATGCCAAAACCTTGGAATTTTTCAAAGTGCTCTAGTGTGTGATAGTGTTTTCCTCCAGCGACTTAATTCTGTTGTGTTTTAGGCTTACATTGATTGGTCAGTTGATTATTTAATTAACTCATTCATTCATCAAATATTTTGGAAGCATATACTATATGTGAGGGCCATATGTTACATCTAGGGACGGGGATAAAAGGCTGGGATTTGTCTACAAAGTTTTGCCGATAGTTCATAGGGGTTGAAAATAGAGTGAAATGCCTAAAGAAAACCAAATTGCTTTTCTGCAATTCGAGGAGTATGTGTGAGATTGCCATATCAACAGCCTGCTCTGTAGAGCTCTCTGTAAGTGCATTTCACATGGGAAGCGGTACTAGACATTTTCCGAATTACAATAATCTTCATATATTTATTAAGCTGTAACTTGTAAGGCTTCCTGATGGGGCATTAAATGAGCCTTTTTGTGTGCTGCATTGTGTCTTTGTCAAGAAGCACTCAGTTAACTCGGACCTGTGTCATTCATCTTCCTTGGGCTGGTAATGAGGCACATTTCAGTCATTCCAGGAGGATTTAGGGGATCTGTACAAAGAGGGAGAAGAGTAATGAAAAGGTTGGATTCATGGTGGGTTGGAGGGAGTGCACTTAAGGAGAACCGGGGATAGAATGAAACCCTTTTGCCTAGTATATTTTATAGCTTTGTACCCATTCAGCACAGCAGCTGGATAATCCACAGTTGTTCTACATTTTAAAACTAAGAAAATGCTAAATTACTACATTTTTAAAGTGGTTTTTTTTTTTCTTCTCAACTGTTGACCTGGCAGGTTAGGAGAATCTGGGAACTCCAAGTATGACAGTGGAACAGTAGAGGAAGCCAGCAATTCTATCATTTCTAAGCTCTGTGCTTTGGAGAACTGGCCACATACTGATAAGAGATCCACTCTAGGAAAGGAAAGTGAGCGTAGAAGAGGGGAACAGAAGTGTGGGGATATTGGGGGAGCAAAGGGAAGAGAGTAGAAAGATGTTTGGTTGTCCTTGCCTCTGTTCCTTATCTCCTTCTCACAAAAGGAGTTGTGGAAAAGCAGGCAGATTGAAAGGAAAAAGATGAAAGTTGAATTAGAGACCAGAGGGCACCTGGAGGTACTAGGGGAGAAGGAAAATGAATGCGAGAAATGCACAAGAGTAAGTGAGGGGGAAGGAGACAGGATAAGAACTATGGAAATGCACAGAGAAGAGATAGGCATAGAGAGGGGTGTGCACTCCGTGGTCACACCGAGAGCCTTGAGTTGCTCCCAGCGGTGCACCTGCCAAATAGCCAGTGTCCCTCGCCTAAGACATTTTCCTGACTTTTGTATTAACTTTAATGCAATTCTCTTTATGGTCCCTGAATTGATGGTTGTGGTTTCATTGACACTCTGTGATCAAATAGCAGATGTGGAGGCATAGTTCTGTCATCCCTGTCCCCTTGCAGTGTTTCCACAGACTTCTGAGTTAGTGCTTCTTGCATTTGATGTTTGCCATTCCTCCTTGTCTACGGGTCGGAGAGTTGAAAGGGAAATAATGTTCCTGAGGGCTGCCACATTTATAGCTCATGCATACAAATATTCAAAGCAGTTGAAAAAAACCTATAAAATCATAATCCAATGTTTTTTCTAAGTGAGGTAGTTGACTCTTTCATTGTTGGTCTGTGTACTTGCCATAACCTAACACCACACTCACTGTGCCTATAGGTGGACTGCTTCTTGAAAAATCTTTCATCTTTTTTTTTGTTTTTCAAAGCTGAGCTCATGAAGCCTTTTCAGTTTTTCAGGTCTGGGTCAGATGCTTTCCAAGTGTGTACCAGTGCCCACCTCTGCAGCCTGGTTTTCTGTGCTGACCTTTCCATATTAGACCTACAATTCAGTGTTGAAATCTCTGTCCTTCCAGTAGACTTTGGGCTCTTTGCACAATGTTGGTTATTATAGATCACCTAAGTAGATGTTCACTAACTGATTATAGAATGAATGAATGGCCTATGATGCTGGTCTTTTGACTATAAAACAGAATCTTTCTAGACTAATGCTATGCTTTTAGATATTAATTTACAATTCTCATACATGTTTTGGAAAAAAAAAGTTGATGTAGGCAGTAGGAAGTGGTTTCTGGGGAGTTTAGTAGGTTCCCAGATTCACTGCAACTATAGTAAAGAGATTATGATTTCATTAACTCCTGGACACCAGAGGACAGTCTAAAAAGTTTCAAGCAACTTATTTCTTGTGATTCTAGTAATCACAGACCAGATGCATAATGCACTTCAGAACCATGCTTCTCAGACTTTAATGTGCATGGGAATCCCCTGAAGATCTTGGTAAAATGCAGATTCCATTTCTGTAGATCTCAGGTAGGTTCTCAGGTGTGGCATTTCAGGCTCCCTGGTGATGCTGATGTTGCTGGTCCATGGATCCAGCTTGAATAATAGGACTTTAAAATACTTTCTAGAAAATAAAGTTGGGATTTATCTTATGAAAATGTCTAGATGCATTTTTATAGCTTGCACCACAACAGATTTTCTGAGAGAAAACTTATAAGTATGTAAATGTTATTTCATCTTAGAAATTTGCAAGAAGTCTTTCCCACACTTAAAACATGCTAATCCTATACTGGTCAGCCCCCCAAACTGCTTTAGAATGACACTTTAGGTTGTACTGCCTTTAATTAACATACAGCTTTATTTATTTAGGCTTTCTTAGATTTGGGAGGCCCTGGCTCTAGCATTGGCCCTGAAGTAGCTACTTTGGCAACAAGGACTACTTTCAAAGCAGAAATATTCTTTGGAAGATTGAAAGTTCATGGGCTGTGGTTATAATAAGACCTTCACAATTATTGATTGTTACTAGGTTATCACCATGCAGAGACGTTCTCCAAGGGCGGTCAGATAGAATGGCTAGAAATAAGAAAGGGCAGTGTTCAGCTCAAACTTTGCAAGTGAAACCTTGCATCTGCTTGCATACGTTCAAACAGCTCTCTCATTCTGATGTTTGGAGTTTCTTCTAACAAGATGGCCTTTATTTTACAAGTCCTTTGCAACCAGCATAATACCATATCTGTAAGACATGGAAGAGAGAGAGCTCACCATGCTCAGGTAAAGGGATGCTGTGCCCAGGGAGTGACAAGTAGGGCTAATGGCATGTTGTTTGTCGCTGTAGGAGAGGTGATTCAGCTTAATTATACCACTGACATCACTCTCTCATGTGTGTTTCACTCACTTATGCCTGGGGTGCAGAGGGCCTGTCCTAGGTGAGCTCGGTGAACTAGCCTGCATTTGAGGAGCATCTGCAAAGTACCTACAGGGCCTCTGTAAACAGCCAGTGGGGAAACAGGACTAGTCACTGGAACTTTCTTTCCATTTTCTGCAGAGTTAATGTAGAATTATTACAATTGTTCATCTTTATGACTCTATCAGAAGACTTTTATCTTTTCAACATTTATGTAAATATGTGAATATTGAAACTCTTCTAATTAAAGTCTTATCTCTGTCCCCTTATCTGGAGTTGCTGTTCTAAATATTCTTTGCATTTTCCTTTTAAATAAATGCATGTCCCACAACTTTGATTTGCCCAGATAGGTCACCAAGATTAATTTTCCATTAACCTTTATTGCTTCTGTTTCTTTCTAATCATCTTTTTAGCAGATTAAACAGTTCCCATTGGGTCAGCCTTTATATAGGCTATAAATCATCTTTTTCTTTGATGGCCTGTATGGAACTGCTGTGGAAGGTGGTGATCTGTGGTCCGGTGACTGAACCTGCCCACTTTCACTGGGTCAAAGCATCTGTAGAAAGACCCACTCAGAGAGTTCTGTTGACTGGCCGTTTTGTCATTGGCCTCGCTTCTTTCCTGACCCAATTTACATTTGTTTCCTCTGGTGGCTATTCCAAAGTAGCACAAAGTGGATGGCTTAAACAACAGACACTTATCATCTCACAGTTCTGGAGGCCAGAAGTGTGAAATTCAGGTGTTGGTGAGGTTGGTTTCTTCTAAGAGCTGTGAGGGAGAATCTCTTCCATGCCTCTCTCCTAGCTTCTGATAGCCTTCACTGTTTCTAGCGTAGAGATGGCCATCCTTCTCCCAGGGTGTTCACATTGTCTTCCTTAAATGTGTGTCTGTCTCTCTGTTCAAATTTCCCCTTTTTATAAGGGTACTTTGCACATTGGATTGGGGACCACTTTAATGACTTCATCATAAGTTGACCATCTGAAAAGACCCTACTTCTAAATAAGGTCATATTTACATGTATGAGAGCTTAGGCCTTTACATCCCTTTGGAGTACACATTTCAAAATCCATCACACCATCTAAGAAAGGAGACTGAATTCATTTTGGTACCCCTTAAAGAAACTAGCACAGTGCCTGTTGCTCAATATTGGTTGAATGAGTGAATGACAAAGACCATAATGACCCTGTTCAAATTTAAGTTGAAAAAATAAACTGCAGTGATCAGAGGTGGACAGGTATTATGCTGACCCTTGGCTTCAGTGAACTCTAACTTTCAGGATGGTCCAAGTTAAACAACTTCATGAACGTGCTAAGATTTTTCCTTTAAAAGTAATAGCAAATGCAGTTTTTATAGAATAGAGCCCTCTGTGCGAGCAAGTCGTGCCTCCTTGTTTCAGGCTGAACTGCCAATTTACATGCCGCCCCTATCAGTACATCAAGATATCTTTTCAGCTAATTCAATACTATTTAAATCATACTTAATCGGGCTATTCTTCCTTCCGTGCTGCATTGCCTTACACTTATTAAATGTAACGTTCTGTTCCCTAGCACTAATCCATGAAGGCTATCCTGAGATCTGCTCTTGTGTCATATCCCCCCTCTATGCTTCCTTAGCTCAAAATTATTAGAAGTTCTCTGGGCACCTGGGTGGCTCAGATGGTTAAGCGTCTGCCTTCGGCTCAGGTCATGATCTCAGGGTCCTGGGATCGAGTCCCTCATCGGGCTCCCTGCTCCTCGGGAGCCTGCTTCTCCCTCTGCCTCTCTCTCTCTCTCTCTCTCTGTCATGAATAAATAAATAAAATCTTTAAAAAAAAATTATTAGAAGTTCTCTTTTGAGTGTTTAGATTTGAGTGTTGATCAAATATGAGGATCCTGGTCTCTAGGGAGCATTTAAATGACCCATTCTTTAGAGATGTCTATTTAGAAAGCCCCTGTTTCCTGTAACGGTAGAGCTTTCGGGCCATGTCTACCTTACTTCCAGGAAAGGATTATCTTTTTATACCAAAAGGAAGCCTCCTGCTGAGAGAAGTCAAAGGCCAGGAGGGATACCTCCCTTCCCCCCCCCCCCCCACCGGGGGTGAATTAAGCATCTTTAGGAGCCTTTGCATTTGCTTCAGCTACAGGTTGGCAGGCCAAGATCTAGGAGTGACTGAGTGCCTCAGGCCCTGGCCTTCCAGAAAGCTGCACAGCAGGTGGGCAGGAATAATTTATCTACAATCTTTTCAATCCCAGGGAGGCTTTCATGTTCCTGGGGGTGGGGCTGCCGCCTGTGCCATGGCCAAGTGATAGCATTGGCCTAGACAGCATGGATTTATAAGATGATGACAGGCAGTAGAAAATGAAAATAAAAATTCATTTTACCATTTTTCACACCGACATTAGTCCGAAGAAAATTGGTAAATCAAATGACAAATATTTGTGGAGTGTGTGATGCATGCAGGCGCGGTTCCACCAGATGCTCTATACTGTTGTATAACTTCATCCTGGTGCCTCCACTGCTTGCTTTTCTTTTCCATTTTGTTCAACAGACTGCTACCCTCGATTAGAGACCTTCTGTAACTTACCATGTGGCTCTCCTTGTTTGGTTTGTGAGAGTGTCTACAGGGCTTCATTAAAATTAAAAGAACCAGGGTGCCTGGGTGGTTCAGTCGGTTGGGCGTCCGACTCTCGATCTCAGGGTTATGAGTTCAGGCCCTGCTGGGTGTGGAGCCTACATAAAAAAAAATAATAATAATTAAAACAACCAATTTATATTGTCATACAGTGATCAAGTCTGAGTGATAATGGAATAGGCCTTTGACAATTACATGTAGAGTTCAGTGAGCAATTGCATTTTGGTCATTAAACTCTCCTTAAATATCTTGTATACTCTAAAGTATGTGTGAGTACAATTATAACATTCTAATAAATCCTATTTTAATAGGTTATTTTATGTATACCAAAAATTCTCTACTACTAATGAGAAAATATATGAGAAATAAAACCTCAGTTGCCCTGAAAGCTAAAAACTAACTTACCGTTGCTTAGTCTTTTCCCCACTTCCATTTTGTGTTCTCTAATTTCACTAATCTTAGATTTCTGAAAATTCAGATGTAAGAGTTTTATGGAATTGATAATAATATATTCATTGTTAAACTCTGATTTTTACAAAGGGGAAATGATTTTCTGTGTCCCTTTAGTTAATAGTTAACATGGTAGTTTTTTTATGCCTCTGAAATTAGAGTGTATTTATGATACATGGAAACTATTCTAATTAACGAAATTGTACTTTGAATGAAGAATCTATCAGACTTCCTCAGAAAATGTTTGCGCCTGAGTAAGTTAAAATAGGAATCTTAGTGTTTGTTCTGTCTGGGTTCTTCCTTGCCTCTGTCTCCTGGTGGTTCCTTCTTTGTTTCTTTTAAATCCATGAGTTTATGTTCAGTGTTTCTAAGCTGATAATGTAAACGCAATGAAGAAGAGCATTGGGCTTCTGGCAGAGAATTCAGAAGCTTGGTGTTCTCCTTGTTCTGCTTACCCTACATTTAGTTATTACTAAGCTTTTCGGTTTCTATCATTCTTTCATATTTTTACTTTCTTTTCCTTTTCATCTATGGCTATCCCTTTCTAGTCTTCTTTTTCTTTTGTTTGTTCATACGACTATTCATTTCATTCATTCATTCATTCATTCATGTACTGTCCTTCCCACATGTGCCAAAATTTGCTCTGGGGATAATATTAAGGGTGTTATAATTTAGTTGGGAGAGGATCCTGTAGAAACCATTGCTCTGATGGAGATACACAGTAGGTATACATTACACATGGGAAAAGGAGCCACTGACTTCGCGTGGGGCAGTCAGGAAGTGCTTTCTAGAGCAGTTAGTATTTGGAGATTGGAAGGAGTGGAACACTGCCAGATGCGCTAGTGTGGTGGAGAGAGAACACACCAAAGGAGACAGGGGGCAGGCAGCCAGAGCCGAGCTATGCGGAGTAGGGTGTGTGCTCCTTGACGTTTGGGCGTTGGTGGAACAGGAAGTGGGAAAGAGGATGTGGGGCTAGGTAGGGAGGCAGGAATCACATCTTGGAGGTCCCCTTACATGTTGCCGAGCCTGCCTTCCTGTCTCATGTCTGCAAGTTGCAGTTGCCTTCAGTTCATTGTGCGCGTGGTGATGAGGCTACGTTAGGAAGAGTTTATGTCCTGCCAAGCTCCTCCCTGGTCTCATTGCTTCCCAGGGGAAGTCAGGCCTTTCTTACCTGTCCCTTGAGGATCTCAGCCATTTCTCTCTTGTATTTACTCTGAAAATCATTGACCCCAGCTAGATTTGCTGTGTTACTTTTCACACACAGTTTGTCCCTTTCTCTTCCTGGCTTCCCTTTTCAAAATCCTCCCATCCTTCAAGATCTCACTCAAATTCATATCCTTTATGAAGCTTTTCTCCGCTCATAGTAATTTTACCCCCTCTGAACTCTAGGAGAACTTCTGAGGGACTCTTCACATCACAATTTCACATGCTTCTTTAAATCCCACGTTATTTACAATACTTTTGGAGGACTACCACGTGTTGCAGGGAAGGGCCACCTGCCCGTTATGTATCCTGTTCAAGCCAAAAGAGCAACTTTTTTGCATCTAGTAGGCACTGCATTGATGTTTGTTAAAAGAATGGAGAGGAACAGAGTTCCTTTAATTTGTAAGGCTCTTACAGAGGTGGAACTGCGGGATTGATTAATTGTCATATGGAAGAGGCCGTGGTTAATGTAATGTCCAGAAGAAACTCTTGCAGGGCAGAGTAATTGTCAGTAGGAGGTAGAGGGATTACATGCAATGAAAAGCAGGAATATGTACAGAAAAGAGATCCATTCTGAAAACTAGTTACATGACCCTGGAGCTTAGACATGGGAAGAAGAAACTTAGAAAGCCATTAAACCATATGTGAGTGGTCTTGACAGGGAGTGACAAATGGCCTAACAGGTAAAAGCACCTATATTGCATTAAGATGCTCTGCATCTTTATATGAGAGGGCCTCTGGAAGACCTGATTCAATTTAAGACTCCTCAGTTGCAGATCTGGAGACAATCACAAATTCAGAAATATATTTATGAAAGTCTGTTGCTACTGAGCTCAAAAGACCATAATCCTATTACTTGCGATTTTGAAAGGGTAAACATGAATAACTGAAAGGAGATATTGATTAAAGAAGTAATATGAACAGGAATAATGGAATTAAAGTAATTGAGGCAATATTGGGTCTAATGGACCTTGTCCTCTTAATGCCTGTCTTCTGCTCTTTGTATTGAGTTGGCCCTAAAGTCGATTGGACCATGTGCACAGAAAGAGGAGGACATAATGGAAGAATTAGTATTGCTGTCTATAAAAAAATCAATCTGTTGTTCTTACAGAATAACATCAATCAGTCTGTGAAATCAATTAACTGGATTTTTTTTACATTTGGCTTATAAGATAATGAGACAAATGATGAGAAAAGGCTATATGCCTTGCACATAGTAGATACTCAGTAAATGTTTCTTGAATTAAAAACCAAAGGGTGCCATGTATTTAGTTTAAAAACAGCTTCAGTGTAAACCCCTTTGTCAGTATTAATTCAGTCCTTCCCTTTTGCTGGACTCTATCTGCAGTACTGTAAATGTGGATCCCTCAATTTCATTGATCTCTGAAGTGAGTCTCTCACATTTCTACTGCCAAGCCATCCAGGCCAGCTTCACGTGACCTGGGATCCCTGCATGACTTCGGGTCTGAGCTGTTTTCTGTGGCTAGACTTTCTGCCCCATAATGTACTGGCAGATAACATTTTTTGAAACCTCATTTTGATGAAATTACTCCTTGTTTGGGGTCTCCTCTTTGTCTACAAAGTTACAGCCTCATTGTACTTCTTTCTCTTCTTTTAAAGATTTATTTATTTACTTCTTAGAGAGAGAGAATGCATGCACGAGTGGGGGAAGGGGCAGGAGGAGAGGGAGAGAGAGAATCGCAAGCAGATGCCCTGCTGAGCATGGAGCCTGACACCGGGCTCAGTCTCACAACCCTGAGATCATGACCTGAGCCAAAACCAGGAGTCGGATGCTTAACCAACTGAGCCACCCAGGTGCCGCTGGGCTCATTGTACTTCTGAGTTCATTCCCCACTCTATGGCTTTGGGAAGCTTCTGCATTCAGACATATGCACCTCTCAGCCACACTTCCCTTCCCACCGCCTCCTACCCAGATCCGATGGGGAGGACAGATTTGTCTTTGTTTTTGAACATGTGCAATATTCTTCTTGGAGTCCTTCCTCTCCTAGCTGTCTGCATCCAATTAAGAGCCGGTTCTGCCTCAGTTATATTCCTTAAAATTGTGCATTATCAGAACCCGTGTTATAGGGCGCCTGGGTGGCTCAGTTGGTTAAGTGACTGCCTTCGGCTCAGGTCATGATCCTGGAGTCCCTGGATCGAGTCCCGCATCGGGCTCCCTGCTCGGCAGGGAGTCTGCTTCTCCCTCTGACCCTCCCCCCTCTCATGTGCTTGCTCTCTCTCATTCTCTCTCTCTCAAATAAATAAAATCTTTAAAAAAAAAAAAAAGAACCCGTGTTATAAAGAAAATTATGCCCGTGGGATAAATGGCGTTAGGGACTAGAGAGTTGCAGGTGCACAACAACAAAGTTGTTTTACTTGCAGTTATTTCAATAATAATGATGATGATGATGATGTTGTTTTCATTCTGTAGAAGACTGTAACTTCAAAACCAGAACATCACTGAAAAAATATAATGTTTTTTTACTATATCTCTTTTCATAAGGTTGCAGTGTACTAAACTAGTATTTAAAAAAATTATTTCAAATTTTTATGACCCATTATGGTGAAAAATACAGAATAAAGCAGCTTAAAGCAGCTGTATTGTAAGCAGAAGAGCTTCTTTTTTTTTCCGTAGGTCAGCAACCTTAGTCTGCATAAAATAAGTCTCATTATTCAATCAATTGATCACTTTATATCTAATACACATTATGCAAACTCCACAAAAGAAATGTTTCTAACATTTATTTTTCAAAGCTTAGTTTTAGCCCGTTTTCCTCCATTGGGCTTGCCTCTGACTATTATACTCTTTTGCCTGGTGGTTTTCCCTCTGAATACTCTAATTTTGGTTAATTATCAATTCAAGGACCTCTTTAATAGTTAACCTTTTTGAGAATTCTTCAGGCTGTTCTGAAATAGGGACATACTTTTATTTCCCACAGTGCCCAACACATTGTTAGGACAATGAGATACATGCACTTACAAGAGCATGCAGTCATCAGATTCAGTTCCACCTAAACCCCGATTGCTATCTTCCCTACTTCCTGTTCGTCCTGAACATTGGACCTCACTGTCTTAATGTGGAAGAAAAATTGAATAATGCCCATTTCAATGTGAAAGGATGAAGAGTGATTGATAGTTTTCAGATTAAAGATGAGTACATGTTTTATTTAGTTCCTGACCCTTCCTGAAATTCCATTAAAATGACTTTTAAGGAATTTTTTTTTTTTTAAGGCACATCCCTGTAAGAACAAAGAAACAAGGCGACAGCCACAGCATTTGGGAATCTGGGATACAGATGGTTGAGTGGTAGCTTAAGGAGCGGCTCTGAAAAAGCAGAATTTTAATCTGGCAGAGGAGAAAGGAAGAAGGAGCCCAGTTTACACTAGTGAAACCTGCAAAAGCTCAGGAATTTGCAGCAAAAAGAACCCCTTGGAAATGAGAGTGAAGATAGGGTTAACATTAAGAGTATTTGCTCCCCAACTGTTTACAGGCAGATAACTGCCCCCCTTCCCCTCCAACAGAGGAATGCAGATTTTTTTTTTTTTTCTGTAGAAATGATAAAATGGGTTTCTGGATTGGCAGATATTAGAAGAAGTTTAAAGTGGTTTTATATAGTCTTGAAATCAGGGAGATTGTACTGACTTCCCAAATCCTGAGAAACACAGCCACCTTGTCTGTGCTCCCTAGCCTGAGGGCAACCAGGGTGATACCCTACCTGAAGGAGGCTCCAGGACACCTCCCTGGGGGTGTGACCTCAAAATAAAACTCAAGAATACTGACAGCAAGAGTTCCCCCAAAGAAGAGGCCTAACTACAACAATCCTACAATAAACCCCAAACCAAAAATGCACACCCTCCAACCTCCCTGTTGACTTTCTAGTTCCCCACTTCTAAATATCAGCGCATGGCCAAGGATCATCAGACATTTAAGAAAAGTATTATGAGGGGTGCCTGGGTGGCTCAGTCGTTAAGCGTCTGCCTTCGGCTCAGGTCATGATCCCAGGGTCCTGGGATCGAGCCCCGCATCAGGCTCCCTGCTCCTCAGGGAAGCCTGCTTCTCCCTCTCCTACTCCCCCTGCTTGTATTCCCTCTCTCGCTGTGTCTCTCTCTGTCAAATAAATAAATAAAATCTTAAAAAAAAGAAAAGTATTATGAGAGAAAGAAACTAAAACAGGCAAACATTTAAAAAAGCATCTTGGAGGAAACCGAACCTTTGCAGGAAGAAGAAATCTTAAAAAAGAAATCATCTGTATCTTCAGAGGGGTAAAGTGCGTATTAAAACCATGAAACAGGAATAGAATTTATAAGAGTTAGGAGACAAATTTAAGCAAATTTCCTAGAATGTGGAGTGAAAAGAAAAAGAAAAGAAAATAATATAAAGCTAGAAAATGTGTAGGATTGGTTCATGAGGGCCAATGTCCAAAAATAGTAACACCAGATTGAATGAATATAGAAAACAGAGGATAGAATATTGTCAAAGAAATAATTTAACAAAATTTTCCACAACCAAAGATAGAAGTTTCCAATTAAAAGATATTGCCAGTACATTTTCCTGAAATTTACAAAATTATGATGTGCTCCCGTAAATGACAGGGTGAGCCAATCAGAAGACCCAGGATCCCAGAGACAGGACCAACCCAAGAGCCAGGAGTGCAACGGGACTACTGATCCTCTGATCTAAGCTGGGTTAGGGAGAGAGGTTCAGGAGAGACTTCCTCAAGATGGAGAAACTGATAAATCACTTTCTGTGTGTGTGTGTGAAGGTGAGAGTTGGAAGTCTGGGGAAGCTTTGGGGATAACCTCATGATAAGTATATAAGAAAATAACCCAAATTAAATGTAACAGTGATTAACTCCAGGAAAGACAAAACGGTAAGAAACGGAAAAGTAATCATAGAGTATTACATGATTCAACTACTAATGGTATCTGCATGGCTGTAATGATCTAAAAATTGATGTTTAAAGTAACCAAAATTGTGGTAGAATTCTGAGAGGATGGGGACACGGGGCATGTATATGTGTGTGAAGAATGCTAACCCTCATCTTTCTCACTGGGAAACCAATAGGTAGTACCTGAAAAGGAAAAACCAAGAAGTGGTACTATAAGCATGTTATTTAAATCAGTTATCAATTTTGCCTCATTATAGCACACATAGAAACTAACACTTAATAAGGTAGCAAGCTCGGGACATCCATTTGGAGAATATTGTATAGATATGAAACTTCCAGATAGAATCTTTTCAGATTTTCTTTTTTTTTTTTTTTAAGTTGTATTTATTTATTTGACAGAGAGGGAGAGAGAGCACATGCAGGGGGCGCAGAGGGAGAGGGAGAAGCAGACTCCCTACTGAGCAGGGATCCCGATGCGGGGCCAATCTCAGGACCCAGGGATTATGACCCAAGCCAAAGGCAGATGCTCAACCGACTGAACCACCCAAGCACCCCTCTTTTCAGATTTTCTGATGAGAAACCTGAGCTTGCTTTTGTAAACATTACTTTTTAAATATTGCATATATGCCTAAAGTAGCTAAACACACTTCTTTATCAAGATTTTAATGATTCTCTAAATTTTTGTTAGTCATTGTTGGATACTACGCAAGTAGTGATTCAAAAAAAATTTCAAGCCATTTCATCACTATCCCAAATTTTACAAAAGTTAAAATTTTAAAAAATCAATAGCTTTAATCCTTTTCGTTACTATATAAATGCAATACTCTGATAGTCCCCATTGAATTTTTTCCTATGAAGTAATTAAAAATAACAATAAGGCCCTGATTGGCAAACTGTATGTTCAGGTGTTAGAGCAAGCACCCCGTAGGAGGCTTGGTTGCCAATGAAAGAGCATATTAGCCCCAAATGGAAAGAGGTATCAGAAACCCTTATGGAGCAAATTTGGAGAGCTGCCATCTGTAGATTTGCCCACCAGGTCCCCCTCCCCAAGCTCTTTCAGCAGCTTCATGGGCCACTTCTCCATGAAGGGCAGGGGTGCCTTTTGTAGCAACCTGTTAAAGTGGGGGTTCATGGACATGTTTAATGCCTCTCAGCCAACCAGGGAGTACTATGCCTTTGGACTCTGGCAAAGCTGATGGCCAGTTGTCACCTGTCCAGAGGTGCCAGGTGCCCCAGGCGCCCCCAGGTTCCCTGGGGCTAAGGGGGTGTCAATACCGCATGGCAAACTTGGAACCCATTCATAGCACAGCAGTGTGTCAGGACCAGCTACCAGCTGGAGAGTGCTAATTTGCGGATGTGGAAGCCGAGTCCAAAATAATTACTTAGAAAGCTGAAAGCAGTTAACCTCTGGACCCAGTATGACGTAACAGTTGAAACCGTGTTATGAATCAATTGGTATAAATACAAACTAATTTTAAAAGAACATCTCTCATGTGTTCCTATTAGATCTTCCAGACCTTTTGTCTTATCAAGGCATTGGGAAGAAGTTCTTTCAACTCTGTTTTCATGAGATGAGACAGTGAAATGTATGCAGTTGTGAAATATGGTATACTTTAGAGGTGATGCAATTTGTGGATTATCTATATGCTGTATTTCACCATTTTGTTTCAAAAATTAAGATAAGGGAAAAGGCAGCACATCGCAAACTTCATTTTTTTTAATAAAGGGGGAAAGAGAAGTTGAAATTAATGGGGAATATAGCTTGTGTTTTGAATCTTCAGTTGATTGTTTTCCTGCTCTCCTGGGGAAGTTAGTGATAATGTTTTAGGAAAAGTGTTAGGAAATGGATAGTCAGTCTTTCACTAAATTAGCTGGAAAAGAAGAAAGGCACTTGAGAATACATAGTGGAGAACTCTCTCTCCTAATGCAGAGGGGACAGAGAGCCCGGTCCATTTGGTGCCCTCCATATTCAAGGCTGAAATTGGAAACAATGGCGCTTTACTTTGCTGCTCAGTTAATGGGTCTGCTGATTTATTCTCATTTGTCAGACATCTAATATGTCCATAAAACCCTCTCAAGGGTTTTATACTTTTAGCCTGAGGTCCCTGTGCTTCATTTTTCTTTTTGTTCTTCAGACACTCTCATTGCCTCTCCCTGTTTCATCTTCTGAGAGGTTCAGAATAATGCATGGTGTGCACTGAATAATTTGGAGGGAGCTTGTGACATGATGATGTTAAGCCACTCAAAATCCTAGGAAATAGTCCCGGCTTGCATTAGCAGTAGATTAGTTCAGGTGAAATTTAGAGTCTTAATTTTTAAAAATTTACATTTTTACCAGTGATGATTGAAAAACAGTGGCATTCTTTCTGCCCACATTACTGATTACAATTGCAAATACTTGGAAAAAATGTTAGAATGACTTCTCACCGTTCCATAAGGAACAGAGTATTATTTTACCCACATAATGGTTATTAAATATTTAAAAAACAATTTTCCAAAAATATATCTATACCTATATGTAACATGTGCATAAATCACAATGGGAAATGTATTCTGGTATGCTTGCCTAATAATCCTTGTGTTGGTACGTTTATATATCTAAGAGAATTTGTCAAGAAGAAAGGTGAAATTTGGGGGAGGTTTCTCATTTAAGACTTCATTATGAGAATGGTAAAAACAGGGGTACTTTTGGATGAAGTCAAGATAGCGATTACTCAGATAGTTACCAACTTTTTGACCCAGGATTCCTAGATGTGAGCTGGGTGTGAGTCCAGGCCGTATGATCTGAATCAAATGGTGGGAAACCATGGTGAGTTAGTTTTTTGGGATGTGGGATCAAGGAAATCCATCAGCTCTTGAATTTGCCCACTGAACGATGAGCAGAGGAATCTGTTCTGAGTGGAGATGCAAAGGAGAGCAGGAACATATTATGGGAAGGGATGGTGGGACGGAAGTGTTGGCCCCACTGTCCGGAGAGGAGAGGCTGCTGCAGACAGGTCTAAGGCAAGGGAGAAGGGCACAGCTGGGAAGGAGGAGAGTCAGGGCAAGAAGGGAGTCAGCTGGTGGACTTTCAAATCTGGGGTTGAAAATTAATTTCAAAAGAAACATTTGGAACATTTGGCAACAAGTGCCATGATCAAAATGCCATTTGAGGGCATTTTAATTAAAATTAAAATTAATTAATTAAACTAAAATATTAAAAATATTTTAATATTTTATATTAAAATAACCAATATTTTAATATTTTATATTAAAATAACCAATATTTTAAACCCTGTGGGTTATAAAATAACTCAGAAGAGGAAGAAGGCATGATGAGGAGGACTGCCTTTGAGGAAGGAAAAAGGAAAAGGGGTTGGACTTCTTGACAAGATCCACAGAGAAGACAGAAGAGAAAGAGAAGTTACAGAGAAGTTTCAGTCAAGGCTGGGCTGCTGCCTTGGAGAACCCCTCCCATCCCTACAAGTCCAAAAAAAAAAAAAGGCAGGGTATGCAGAAGAAATGTCCAAATGCTTTCTGGAATGTGTCAGTTCTCTTCTGAGCTTGCAAGTCACGGAGCAGTGGAAATGGAAGAGATTGCAAAAGATGGGAGTTTGTTAAGTTGATCAGTTCTCATTTGGAGGCGCTCTGACCCTTCCCCTAATTGCACCAGCTCCCAGGAGACCCTCCAGGCAGCAGTAAATAAAGGAGAGTGCTAAGAGTTAGCGGTCAGGGAAGGGAACACAGGCCTGCGGATCTTTGGTGCATACACAGTAATTGGATCTGGGTGTGTGGATAAAGCATTCCATGTCACAGAGAGGAGAGGGAAGAGCAGAGGCTTGGAAGCAAACATTGTGAATGCTTTGTGAGAAGGCCAAGGGAGAAAAGAAGCCAGAGAAGGAGTGGTCAGTGTGGCAGTAAAACCGTGAAATTGTTTGATCTAAACTTGAACTAGATATTTGTTTCATTAGAGCCGACAGTATGAATAGGGCTTTTAGGTCATAAATTAAGGGATGGTCCCATCCCCCAAGACCGAGCATCCACAGAGAATTCACGATAAAAACACAGCAAGGCAAGCCCCCAAAGCAGCGTGGCCGAGCAGATGTTCAACTCCTGGAGAGATTTCCATGAGCCCCTCCTCTTTTACAAATACAGTTCACCCTCGTTCTTCCTAGACTGAACCATGAAAATTCTTTAAGTGGGTATCAGGAAATTTTCAAGAAAATTCTGCACTTCACAGTGGTGGGGGAGCTGTTTAACCAGAAGGGTGAAGGTGGCCAAAAGGTATAAATTTCCAGTTGTAAAATAAAGAAGTCCTGGGGATGTCACGTACAGCATGGTGACTAGAGTTAACAAAACTATATTGTATATTTGGAAGTTGGTAAGAAAGGAGATCTTAAAAGTTCTCATCTCGAGAAGAAAAATTTGTAATTATGCGTAGCAATGTTAACTGGACTAATTATGGTGATCTTTTCACAATATGTACATATACTGAGGGATTATGTTGTTCACCTGAAATATATCAATTGTATCTCAATTAAAACATAAGAATAAAAAAAAAAGTTGGAGGAGAACAACAAAAAAAATTTTTAAAGAGAAAACGTTAACTTTTCCACTGTAATTAAGATCAGCCAGTACTTTGTTCTGTCCTCCACACTGCCAAATGATCCTGTCCGCTCTGCCGGGTGGGTGGGGTGGGCCTGGTGTTACAGGTTGCAGACTCCTCAAGCTCTGCAGTGAGACTGCTCTCCTGGCCCTGTGACAATCATGTGGGATTTGGGGAGTTAATATTTTCTGGAAAGGATTTTAATGTTAGAATTTACTGTCTTTTGCACATATAAATTTAAAGCCTTAATGTTATGCTCTCCTGGTTATTTGCATTTAATATGCATGCAAATTCACAATGTATACTATATGCCGAGAACATAATTTATAAATCGGTGCTTTCCCTGGTTGTTAGCAATTTTGGCCGCTTTAAAAATTAATACTTTGAAGAAATATATGTTTTCAAATTTATATGTAGTATCTTTAGTTTCCAGAGAAAAACACGCAGTGCATTCTCTCTCTCCTGGAAAGGTAGATCTCTGCTGCAAAGTTCTCCGTGTTTAAAGAAATTATGCATCATGCTAAAGGTTAGACTATTTTTATTTATTTATCTTTCCTGTGAATGGGCTTGGATGAGGTGTTGCAGATGTTTGTTTCCATTAACAGTGCCATAAACCATGTGTTTCTGTAGCACGATTGCAACCCGCAGCATTCTGGTACAATTGGGGGTAAGTCGTGTCAGCTGATGAACACCCCTCACATAACAGAGTGGCATAGTGTCCTTTTAAGTGGAAGATCAGTTCTGCACTTCATCACCAAGAAGGGGAGAATCCCAGACAGAGACTCTGTAGCCACTCTGGCTGCCATTTAGGCCTGTTGTCTTGGCAACCTAAACACAGCCATCCGTCCTTTCCTCAGGCAGGGAGCTCCAGTCCTCCTTGACTCGACCATGACCTTTTCGTCTCCCCTTCCAATCTGTCGCGGGGTTCTGCCAGGCAGCTCCCGGGTGGCTTTGGATTGCCTCTCCCTTGCACATCTCCAGGCCACTACCACGTTCTGTTCTTTCCCCTTCGGATACTTGAAACCTCCTCACTGGCCCTGTGGCTTCTCAGCTGCTTATTTACCTCTTGTGTCCGGCTCCAACAAGACTTCACGAACCTTCCTTCCCACTACTGAAGAACATCTTTCAGTTTAGACCTCTTGATGGTTCAGCATCCCTTGCGGGGAGCAGACATCCATTCTCAACTTCAGCAGTCTGCTTCTGTGTACTATGTGAGCGGCACATCTTCGTGGATCGTTAGTCACCCTCCTCCTGCATCTCGCCAACATTGCGGACCACTTGACCTGAGTTATCTTCATCCCTTTCAAAATCAGCCCTTCTTAAATGATAATGAGCAAAGACTCTCTAGCTGAAAAGTTTTATCGGGACCACCCCCACCATAAATACCATCAGTGACCTCTGTGTCAGCGTCGTACCCGTAGCTGCACAAAATGAACTCGATTCATCCAGCCTGTAGACTTGGACTCAAGACCCAAGGCAGGGTCTCTGTGTGTTTTTGGGCAGCCTGGCAAAGGACACAGGTTGGGATGAGAATCCGTCTTGGCTCTGCTCACCAAAATGTGTGTCCTGGGACACAGCTGGATCTGCCAGATAAAGGGGTGACTTGCACCCCCCAGGCCTCCCCAACAAAGGCACCGTCAGCTAGCCAAATTGTACAGAGACACAGAGCAGAAGGGATGCTCTTCTAACCCACTTGGGAGCTGAAAGGGCATCATTTACATCATTTGCAGTTGGGCACCCTATAAGCTTTTTGAGGCCTTGACTTATGGCATGTATGGGAGGGTCAAGAAGAAACAAAGTGAAGTTTTCTGTTAAGAGGGGAAACCATTAAAAGGAAAACCAAATCTACTCCCTCTCCTTTACAAACCGTGAATGGTGGGGACCCTGCTTTTGCTTTTGAATTATATGACTGTGTGATAAATCGGATATAAGTGCCAAGTAAAGATAATTTTGTGATAATTAAAACATTCAGGTAAAATATTCTACAGGAGTTTCTCTTTCCATTCCTCCTCATCTCTCTCTTTTCCTCACTTCCCCTCCCCCCTCCTCCTCTTCCTTATTTGATAATGAGCATAACATAGCAGCTAGTAAAAGTATAAAATATCCTGGGTGGCTCAGAGATGCATTTTTACCAGGCTGGATTGTCTCATGGGTAGCTCCAACTACAAGGTCCCATGTGCCGTGGGCAGAGTGGCTTCTAACTGTCATAGAATGTTTAAGGACATGGAAGCTACATGCTTGATTTACATAGAGCTCAGGAGCCCCGAGTGTAACAACTGAACCCTTTTGGAGTTCACACATGTACTGATCTCACCCATGGTTTAGGATTCCCCAGAAGAGGCTGGGTCGAGGGAAGTGACGGGGTCCCTGAGAGAAAGCCATGAGTGAAGAAGTCTGCCAGAGTGGAGCAGACTGAGCGACAGGGTCTGGATGTTTGAGGGAGCAGTGGCTCCAGGTACCTTCTCTGATCTAACTACCTCCCCCTCAACTCCCCTTACCAAGAGCAGACCCCTCCTCACACCCACAAAAACAAGTATATTATGGCATGAATGAGGGCTGTGGCATAAAGCCGGGGTCAGCAAACTCCAGCCTTGGGACAGATCCAGGCTATGGCCTGTTTTTGTAAGGACAAAGGGCAAAAGCACTGTAAAGAAAGCAAAGAAGAATGTGTTACAGAGACAATATTTAGGCCTCTGAAGCCTAAAATATTTATTATCTGACCCTTAACAGATAATGCTTGCTGTCCCCTACAAAGAACTAATTGGCAAAATGGCTCTTTTTCGGTGGCCCTTTTTTTTGCAAGAGCAAGGCCCAAGAGTAGAAATGGTCTCCCTGATGGCAGGGCCTTGAGGTTGGTGTTCTAGAGGAAGTTATTCGCCCCGAGAATGTTGTCAGCAGTGTTGACTGTGACTTGTGGATGGCAGAGTGACAGGTCAGTGGAGCAGAGGAAAAGCAGAGGAGGGCTGTCAAGAGGCAAGCCTTAGGTCTGTCTGTGTGGTGGACATCCACTCCCACCACCACCAGGGCATCCCAGGGGGAGTAACTGAGGAGAGGAATTGCAGGTGCAGTGTAGAGAATTGGGACTTAGTCTTTTGCCTTAAATCAGCATATTTGAAGCACCATAAGCGAGGAGGCCCCGGGGGACTTTCAGTTTATACTTATGTTCTATAGTTCACCAGGTGTGTCTCATTTTGTGATTGTGAGAACCCTCTGAAGCAGACAGGAAGGATGTTGCTTTTGACCTCAATTTATAGAGAAAAAAAAGTACTGATGCTTGGTCAGAGATGTGTCCTGTTCAAGGTCATATAGTTATTATATGATGGAGTTGGAAATGAAAGCCAGATATTCTGGTTCTAAAACCTGGGCACCCTTCTCAGATCAATGAATTATCACTATGAATTGTTATCTCTGCACCCCACTCCCCTAACATAAAAGCCTTCTTGCTGAATATAAAGTCTCTTTGTAAGTTCATCATATTACCATATAAAACAAAAGAAATGGTGGAATAGCTCTACAAGTGGCTGATTTTATGTACCTTGGCTTTGTCATCTTCTTAATGGGAAGATATATGTGAAAGAAGCTCTTGGGGGGGGTAGCGCTGAGGTCATTTGCACCACTCTGGGAACTCTGGGTTGAGACAGATTACTTGGACATTCTAGTCTGACCTTCAAAAAGAACCTATGAAGAGAACAGTTGTGAGAAATTATTAATGACACTGTGACAACCTTAACCAAAATTGGAGCTGTTTTCACTGTTTTATGATAGATGTCCGAGCAAGACATTATGTAATAGATAAATCGAGTGACTTGTTCGGTGTCTGTATGTTTTAGATATCAAAGACCATCGTCATTCCTACAGGATAGATAGGAGAGAGGATTTTATACATTTGCCCACCGCCTACGTACTTTGATATTTTGTCATAATGAAGTTTGCTGGGGAGCCAGCCATGGTCTGCACGGGCTGTAGATCTCCATCTCAGTCCGAACCTGAGCGATGGATTTAGTCCTGGGGCCAGTGTCCCAGATACAGGCAGCCACCAGCCCCCGGGAAATACATCACAAACCAGCATTCTAGCTGTCTCCAGGAGTCTAACCACATCCATATTCACAGAAGGAGAGCAGTCAGTGATCTCGTGGAGAATGATATCCAGGGACTCTGGGATAATGCTACTTTTACACTACTCATAAAATATGTTAAAAAATAAAGCCTTAAAAGTCATGCTCGTGAAGAGTGAGGACAGGAAAATGGGCGTAGCAATTCACACAGTGCACTTTCCCTCTGAGCAAGAAGTCCTGTCAATTTCTCAAAGTGGGTATTTCATCTCTTATAGTACCCTTAAGAAGGCCAGGTCAGGCGTGGGTTACTGGCTCAGGAGTGGACTTGGATCTTTGTCTTCCAGGCTTCTTGTACTTCTTTGATTTCAGCTAAATTGTCGTTTCTTAAAGAGCTTTCTTCCTGCCCAGCCTTCAATTTCCTTTCCCCCCAGCTCTGCCTCTTGTGTTCCCTGTCATCACCCTATTTTATTTCCTTCACAGCACTTATCACTGTTTAAAATTATTTTATTTATTTATTGGCCTATTTAGTGTCTCTCTCTCTTACCGCTGGAACAGAAGCTCCATGAAAACAGAAGACAACCAAGACTCTCTAGTTTACTGTTGTTTTCTGTCGCACATAGAACCGTGCCT